>NC_060119.1:179031328-179332717 GCF_021461395.2 Schistocerca americana | reverse complement strand
TAGATAATTATGTTACTAGTTAAAAAATATAATTATAACAAATTGTACCAAGAGCAATGCGTTTTGGGTGGATCTTCCGTGTGTCGCCGCCTTCAAATACCCTACTCTTATAATAATTCTTTTGCCACGAATGTGATGTTTCTCATTATTTTATTGGAACGAATAACACAACTAACAACGAGTTTTCCAGTGATTCTCAATTTGCTGGTGCTCAGAAACGGCATATATACATATAGGCTTGAAATGAATGCCAATATGGCGCCTCACAACTCTGTACTGAAGGGAGATGGCGTGCGTGAGATGTAGGTGGCGTTGTGCCATCTCATTGGTCAACGCTCAGATTCACGCTCAGAATATCTGACATGCTAGATATTGCTCTGCACGTTCGGAAAGACTCCCGAACGTGCTATTCCGCGCTATGACGTCAGAAACTCGGCACGCTCAACGCTCAACATTCAACGTTCGGATGCATGGCCCGTGTACCGACGGCTTTAGCTGTGGCACTAGATTCTGGCAGTGACTTGAAGAAAATACTTTATCGAATCTCGAAGTATGACAAAATTTAACATTTTTCAAAAATCATGCCCACTCTACCAGATTCCCCTTTCCGCTGTATTCTTGGAAAATGACAAAAGCGTGTACATGCCACAGCTGCGATGTGTCTCATTTTCTCACAAATACGCTACAGAATTAAAGGATCACTTTTTCAAACTCCTGTAATTGTCTCAAATTGCTACCCATAAATCTTAAAATTGGCTCGAAGGTGCTTTCAACCTTCTTCTCTAGTGACGCAAAGTGTGGCGCGCTGCGATTTCATCCTCGTACTCGGAGACGCTTCAAGCAGGAAGTAATTGACACATGTGAAAAAAAGCTACAGCTCGCAAGTTCGCGGTTCTAGGCGCTACAGTCTGGAACCGCGCCACCGCTACGGTCGCAGGTTCGAATCCTGCCTCGGGCATGGATGTGTGTGATGTCCTTAGGTTAGGTTTAAGTAGTTCTAAGTTCTAGGGGACTGATGACCTCAGCAGTTGAGTCCCATAGTGCTCAGAGCCATTTGAACCATTTTTTCGCAAGTTCGCGAGAACTGTAAAGCAGGTTAACGATGTCACATTGGCACCAAATTTCATCACAATTCTCCCAAATGCCACCGTAGATGTGTCACGCGATGCGAAAGTAGTCACAGCCCCTCTTACCCACCTTTCACCCCTTCTTCTCACGCCTCTGAGATGGAGGTCAGAATCGTGACCCCCGGCGTTGAAACCGCGCTGTTTTCTTATGAGCGGCCGGGGAAAAAATTGGCGAGAAAAGGCTCAGGGGGTGGTATTAGGTACGTCAGTGAAACCATCCTATCCCTGGTGCGTTGATTTCCACACATTTCGCGGTCAGTTCGCAGTGCGATGAGCAACTGGAAGACGTTCTACACAACCTTTGACACTGCCGACACTTTCGGACGTTTTAACCCTTCTCTAAGGACACTGGCGGCCTGCATCCCTACTGAACAGTATCAAATCTCTTTTGGGTGCAGTGCGTCCGCTATTTTTGCTCTAAGTACAGATTGGGACCACTAGGGACCGTTCATAATCATTCGACGAGATTTGAACGTGACCTGAAGGAGCACTCCAGTTTTGGGCCTTCCTGTGGCGTAATCATGGGGACATATGTTTAAGTAAAACGGAAGAGGATTCTTCTGAGACACCACGAGTCACCACGAGTTTGGTAGAACTGTTGGTGCCATCCAAGGATTTTCGTTGAGCACAAAAAAAAAATTGTGGTATTCAGTCCGAAGACTGGTTCGATGTATTTCTCCATGCTACTCTGTCCTGTACAAGCTTCTTCACCTCAGAATAACTACTGCAACTTACAGCCCTCTGCATCTGCTTGCTTTATCCATCTCTTGGTCTGCATCTACGATTTTTATCCCTCATACTTCTCTCCAGCACTATATCGGTGATCCCTTGGTGTCTCAGAATGCGTCCTATGAACCGATCCCTTCTTCTAGTCAGGATTTTCCGCAAATTTATTTTCTCCCCAATTCTATTCAGTACGTCCTCATTAATTACGTTATCTTCAGCATTCTTCTGTATCAGCACGTTTCGAAAGCTTCTATTATTTTCTTGTCCAAACGGTTCATCGTCCATCTTTCATTTCTGCACATGACTACTCTCCATCCATTACGTTCAGAAAAACTTTCTTACACTTAAATCAGTACTAGATGTTAACAGATTTCTCTTCTTCAGAAATGCTTTTCTGCAATTGGCAATCTACATTTTATATCCTCTATATTTCGGCCATTAGCAGTTATTTTGCTGTCTAAATAGCAAAACTCACCTACTACTTGAACAGTGGCGTTTCCTAATCTAATTCCCTCAGCATCACCTAATTTCATTAGACTACATTCCTTTATCATTGTTTTGCTTTTGTTGATTTTCATGTTATATGATCCTTTTAAGTCACTGTCCGTCAACTGCTCCTCTGAGTCCTTTGCTGTCTCTGATACTGCCCTGAACTATAATTCCTACTCAAAACTTTTCTTTGGTTCCCTTTACTGCTTGCTCATTGTACAGATTGCATAACATTGGGGATATGCTACAACCCTGTCTCACTCCCTTCTGAAGCACTGCTTCACTTTCATGCCCTCGGCCCTTTTAAATGCCGTCAGGTTTCTGTGCAAGATGTAATTAGCTTTTCACTCTCTGTATTTTACTCCTGATATGTTCAGAATTTCAAAGAAAGTATTCCAGTCAAAAAGGCAAAGGCTTTCCGTAAGTCTATTAATGCTATAAACGTAGGTTTCGTTTCCTTCATCTTTCTTCTAAGATAATTCGTAGGGTCAGTATCTCCGCACGTATTCCTGCATCTCTTCGAAATACAAACAGATCTGACCCAGGGTCGACTTCTTCTGTATGGAACTCGTATTTGTATTTTTTAGCCCAATAATATTCACATCTGTCAACACCTGCGTACTGTGGAATTGCAAGTAATACATTCTTCTTGAAGGCTGAGGTTGTTTCGCCAGTGTCATTCATCTTTCACTCGAGATGGAAGAGTTTAGTCATGGCTGGGTCTCCTAAGGCTATCACTGCTGCTGACAGAATGTCTTCTACACTGGTACCTTGTCTCGGCTTCGGTCTATCTGTCAAAATCTTCTCACATCTCATTTTCATCTATCTCCTCTTGTCTTTCTATGATGTTGCCTTAAAGATCATGTCCCTTCTATAGTGCCATTATACGCTCCTTCCACCATTCAGGTCTCCCTTTTTTGCTTGGTACTGGTTTTGATCTGAACTCCTGATATTTATACAGCTGCTTCACTTTCCTAGAGAAGCCTCTTTAATTTTGCTATCGTCTATAGTATCACTAGTGATATGTGTGTCTATATGCTTACATTTGTTCTCCAACCATTCCTGTGTAATCATTTCGCACTTTCTGTCACTGATTTTCTACATGTTTGTATTCCATTTCGCCTGATTTATTTTCTGCGTTTTATATTTTCTCCTTACCTGCACGTTCATTAAATTGAATGTCCCCTATGATATCCAAGGACTTCTCTTGGACCATGCCTTTTTACCTATTTGATTCACTGCTGTCTTCACTCTTCCATCTCTCAACGCTACCCATTAGTCTTCTACTGTGTTCTTTTCCTCTGTTCTAGTAAATTGTTGCCTAACGCTCACTCCGAAACTTTCAACAACCTCTGATTCTGTCTACTTATCCAGATCCCACCCCCGTAATTCCCTATCGTTTTGCAATTTCTTCAGTTTTAATGTATATTTCATAATCAAAGATTGTGGTTAGAGTCAACATATGCCACAGAAATGTTTTGAAATTTAAAATCTGATTCCAAAATCCTGTCTTACCATTATATAACCAATCTGAAACCTTCTGAAGTCAGTTTCATGTATACAGCCTTCTTTCAAGATTATTAGACCAAGTGTTAGCGATGTTTGAGTTAGGTTCTGTGCTGAATTCTACCAGATGGCTCCACCTTTCATTCCTTTCCACCATTCCGTATTCACCTATTATTTTTCCAACTCTTCCTTTTCCTACTATCAAATTCCAGTCCTCCATCACAATTAAGATTTCTTCTCCGTTAACTATCTAAATAATTTCTTTTAACTCATCATACATTTATTCAGTCTCTTCATCATCTACATACTTGGCATATAAACTTGTACTACTGTGCTGGGTATGGGCTTGGTGTCTATCTTATCATCGATAATGCGTTCACTATACTGTTCATAGTAGCTGACCTGCATTCCTATTTCCTTAATCATTATTAAACCTATGCCTGCGTCTGAATTTGTATTTCAACTCTGTGTTCACCTGACCAGCAGTTCTGTTCCTCCTGCCACCGAACTTCACTAACTTCAGCTATAACTTCAACCTAACCATTTGCCTTTTTAAATTTTCTCTTATCTACCTTACTAGAGGACCTAACATTCCACGCTCCAATCCCTAGAATGCCAGTTTTATTTCACCTGATGAGTACATTCTCCCTAGCAGTTCCCGCCTGGGATTCCGAAGAGGGAGCTATTTTCCCTCCGGAATATTTTAGCGTCATCATTTACCCATACAGTACAGCTGCATGCCCTCGGGGAAAATTATGACTGTAGTTTACTCTTGCTTTCAGTCGTTTAAAGTACCAGCGCAGCAAGCCTATTTTGATTGATGTTAGAAGGGCAGATGAGTCAATCATCCAGACTGGTACACCTGCAACAAGTGTAAAGACTGCTGCCTCTGTTCAAGAACCACACGTTTATCTGGCTTCTCAACAGATATCCATACCTTGTGCTTACACCTACGTTACAGCTATCGTTGAGGCGTGTAAGTTATCCCACTAACACAACGGTAAAATACATGTTCGTGACAAATGTACCAGCTCTTGTTCCTGAAAGAATGTAAACCCCACCTAAGAGTCACCAAAGGGCTTTGCCTAACCCTCATATCGAGAAAATGACGACTGAATATAATCCAAAGCATACTTCTATTGACATTTCCATGTTACATGGTGTGGCCTTAGTTGTACACGCAAATATGCACAATGTGTAGCAGCACTTGGTTTCACAATTATTCACAGTGTAAACTCTGGATGTAGATAAAGTGTATATAATAGATATAACACTTCGCTACATCATGATCTTTGACCTGAGATGCATTGTATCACTAAATAAGTATTTACAAGTACAAGTAATATGTTTACGTGAATCTCGCTAGGCGCTGGTGTGTTCTTATATCGGCAATATACAAGCAAATGGCTTAAAAAGCTGCACAAAATATAAAGAAACAGAGTGGACTTTTTATTATGTAATTAAAAAGTGAATGTGTTACAGCCTGTTTCAGTTGTTATCTAAGCGAGTGAAGTGTATATTATGTAATCAAAGAGTGAATGAGTTATAAACTGAATGAGTTACAGAATGCTGTAGAAGCTAGACTGAGAGAATATAATTTATAAAGGACGATGAATGTGTCCTATTATTGTCTTTTCTGGTGTTTTGGTGCCAGGATGTCTTGGAAATTCTGAAAAGCTGTATTGATTCTGTTGGTTCGTTACGGATTTTTTGAAGTGACTGCCGCTTGTAAATGAAAACCTGTAACTGTTCAAAGAGCTCCATCTGTAACGCTTTTACAGCGATGTATAGAACAGGAAGGTTGTCACTGTTATCACCAACAGAGTGTTGTTGATGAGCAACAAAGCTGGACTTATTTAAGTTTCTAAGTAGAAGTGTTTCCATATGTTCTTAGCAACCCCCTGCAAAGAACATATGGATGCCCTTTGACTCCCTGTTTGGGAGGGAGTGATTTATCAGCTCGCAGTTGGGAAATGCTTTGAACCTGATCACAGAATAGAGCTGAGCATTAATGATTTCAGGGAGCTGCCTTCCCAACACTGCTCCGCTTGCATAAGTAATCTCAGATACCCAGCATTGGGGTTATCAATGTAGGCTTGAACTATCCCATCCCTGAAAGCACCAGAAACCATGTAGTCTCGTGCTGCTGTGGGATTTACCTGGCATTCATTAGAAAGACAGGTTGTGGGACTGCTACTGCCAGGCTGGGGACAGTAGCCAGATAGGCCTGAACGAGGTGATGACGACATAGACGTTGATGGACACATCCACGACGAGTTCGGCAGCAGTGGTGTTGTTGTTGCTCATGATGGTTCCACCCTTGGATGTGGAGATGCAACTAGCCCACATCCAGACACAACCCGCAAGATGGTAATTCCAGGCTGTCAAGTAATTCTCGAACACACGAACACACACACTACACACACACACACACACACACACACACACCACAACAGTATATGTAAGTATTATGCGAAATTGCGAAATTATACATACACACACATACACAAGTGTATATAGGCAGGTACATAATAAAAAACTCTCCCTCACCCGACTACACACCTCACTCCTCCCTCCCCCCCCCCCCCCCTCAACCTACAATCTTCTCATCTGAGAGCGTCAATGGTGAAATTACCCCTGGAAGCAACAGAGTTGGTACTTAGTATTTGTTAAGCAGTCACCGAAACTCTGCATCATAATCATTATCATCATCATCATTTGGGTCACATATTTGACCCACAAGAACAAACAAAGGTGCTGGTTAAATATACATGAAACAACAGCACTCTGCAGATATATATAAAACACACATATGTATGCTATACCGTCATTGGTAGATATCTAGCATAGCAATACATGGACTTATATCCTCATGCCGTCTCTCTGATTCTGTGAATTGTGATTGATGATTACGAGCAATGGATTCTGAAAGAGAGAGGACAAAGGAAAAAAAAGAACACTGACTAATCAGTAAAAAAGAAAACCAGTCACTCGCACATGTATAGGGATATGGTACATACCAGGATCAATTATATCTGGTCCCTGACTCATCTCTGGGGGACTCAATTGTAAAATAACCAACAAACCTAAAAATACATAGCAGTTAATAAGTGTGAAAAGAAGCAATTCGGACACTCATAAAATAACTGCTACTTATCTGAAATATCCTAAGTTTTCATCATCATCTACTCCTTCCCTAAAGTGATAGCGATTACTTGCTCCATCACCATCGGCATGTACTAATTGTTTCATGATACCGATCAGACTGAAATGGGTAGGAGCTGTTATTTTGAGTGACATTACTGTGAGATTTCAATGCTATACATTTAATAATCTCGTAATTCTCGCAAGTTATCATATTCTGAAACAGGTGACTAGTGGTTTTATGGTTATGTGCATCGTATTAATATACTTCATACCCATGCTGCTACTTCAGATTCATACTGGAATTTTCTCACCATAAAAATCGAGTAGGTTTGTATTCTGATCTATGATACTCAGCTCAAGATGAGCTAATTTCTGAACGGGCATTGTGAGGTATACTCGATTGCTACAAACCTCTAGAATTTTATAATCTGGAATCACTGCAGTAAAAAAATTCGTGTATAGTGCTGATTTATTTGCCTTTAAGGTACAGATTCTCCATGATATTACACATAACGTGAATCGTACTGACTGACATTGTATCCAATTGATGATTCGACTCATAAATTTTTTCATTATTATTTTTCAGTACTTAACCCCTCAAGGAACCTAGCGGTGACTCTGTTGAACTCTTGTGGCTATAGTCCACTGTTCCTCTTGCTGTTTTTAGTTCTGTCTGAAACGCATTGATGTTTGCAAGTAACGGAAACCCTGTTACAAATTGCTTTTTAAACACATTTAAATTATCAGCGTCAAAGGAGCTACAAAGTATTACCACAACTTCGCCAATTCCTAGATGTAGTTTAATGTTTGCCTCAGTGACATTACCTATGTCATTTTATGTCTCCAGACAGATAATTGCGGAAAGTAGTTTGCATTTAAAATGGATGAACGTTCTAGTGTTTGAAGTGTACAATATCGCATCTAACCCTCAACTGATGCCATGAAGGGTGTAGTTTGTTTTTATGCAAACCGTGCAGTTCTAACGTCCTAACGCAAACCGTTCAGATAATATGACGATTTTATTTCATACAGTTCAATAACTGTCATCCCGTACTTGCAGGTAATAAATAATATAAAAATATACTACTCCCAGTAGCCATCATTATTCGTCTGCAAATGAAGTAAATACTGATGCGATATTGTTCAGTACACTGTTCTCAGTCATTATTAAAAATATCTTTATTTATACCTGTTGCATCCTGTGTATATTCTACAATTATCAGTGTTGGTGGGAGTCCAGTGCCTTAGCTACTGCCTTGATATATCCACAGATATCTGTTACTTTTTTGTGGCCTTCTTCAATTTTATCATTGTGGTGAAGTCCCTGTTGGTACATTCTAGCTTTCAAACGATACAGCATCTCATCATTTCCACCTACCTCAGTAATACTTCAGTTAAATTAATTTAGAATTTGTTGCCTTGATTTATCTGTCAACGCATACAAACATGAGTTTCACACCGTCGGAACGATTGTGAAACCTACATGGAAATTTGTCCATTGTTTTTTTTATTTTACTCATACAGCTACCCAGCAACTACCATCATACAATTTCCTTGTTTTATCAATAACACTGAAAGCTATAATAGATGTGATTGTGGCAAATCCCACATTTGTTAACAAATTTATTGAATGTCATGTCAGCCGGCCGCGGTGGCCGTGCGGTTCTGGTGCTGCAGTCCGGAACCGCGGGACTGCTACGGTCGCAGGTTCGAATCCTGCCTCGGGCATGGGTGTGTGTGATGTCCTTAGGTTAGTTAGGTTTAAGTAGTTCTAAGTTCTAGGGGACTTATGACCTAAGATGTTGAGTCCCATAGTGCTCAGAGCCATTTGAACCAATTTGAATGTCATGTCAGGTACTACATGCACTTGGTTCAAATGCCTCTAAGCACTATGGGACTTAACTTCTGAGGTCATCAGTCCTCTAGAACTTAGAACTACAAAAACCTAACTAACCTAAGGACATCACACACATCCACGCCCGAAGCAGAATTCGAACCTGCGACGGCTGCAGCAACGCAACTCCGGACTGAAGCGACTAGAACCGCTCGGTCACAGCGGCCGGCCATGCACTTGGTGAAATATTTTAAATCTATATTGTTCTGTTTGAATTCGTTAATAAGTTTTATGTTATCCTTCGCCAACTGCTTTCAAATCGTGGAATATGACTCGCTCATGTAAAGGACATCAGCTTTCGTATGATGGCAGAAACAAAATATTTGCATATTTGATGCTGGTTTTCCACTACAATGTTGTCATATACGAATACAAATACACAGTTTGGTTTTGCTTTCTCAGATGGTGGAACATCAGTGTTATAAACGAATGTCTGGTAGATTACTCCATCAATGCCATCCAAAATTTTCTGTTATAGCTGATATTTGGGTTTAAATTGGGTTTTTGAAAATGTATAAACATGCTCGAAGCGAATCCCCTCAGGATGTGTTAACAGCGGCAGAACACAATTCGTCTTCCTGCAGTCAGATGGTTCGACAACTAAATCACGTAAATTATAAGTGGTAGTGAACTACTCCTCTACTTCATCCCCTGGTTCCTGGTATTGTTGTGGCCCCAGTCGCTACTACAGGACACATGTGGTAAGTGCGCTTTGTTCACTCAGTATGGTGGTATCTATACATTTACATTAAACTGTGGGCTTGTTTTATAGCGAAATGAATAACATACATGCACTGCTTGAGCTTTTTGTAATTTACACACGTTGACATGAACGCGGGTATATAAGCAAACTTCAATAGCAACGCAGTTCTATGCCCACATCTGACAAAGTTGATTTATGCTTGACCCCCTCCATATATGCACTGCATGAACTGTTGAGTCATGGTTTTTCCAATAGGTGGAGATTTTGGCGAATTAACTCCAACAGATTACTGTATAATGTCTTATAAATTCGATGGACGTATGGATGCCACCTTATTTGACACTCTAGCTCATTCCTAATTGCGTAGCTGGTATACATTTGAGAGAGGTCAAGTTAATCTTTCAAGTATTTTTCGTACACGGAAAATTATTAACGATTTTGTTACAACCTTAGTCACCTTGAGCGAGACTCTAGAAAGTTAACGGCCTGTGCAAACGTTGATGGAGCCAGGTAGGGCGCAAAAAGTATGAGGTATTTTTATGGTTCTTAGCTCGCAGAAATGGCATGTTGAAAGTTGAAAGCAATTGGCGTCGTGCCCATCCCTCAGTAAATGTTGCCGGACAGGCCCATAGCCGTACAGGGCAGACAGGGAAACCCCTAGTCGAGACAGGTGTCCAGCAGAACAATGCCGAGCAATCTGCCGTGGCGCCAGCAGAAGGCTGGGTTGGGGGCAACGAACAGAAGGGACACGTCTACACAGTGGAGTCATAAACCGGGCATTGTATCTAGAGCAATAGAGCCACGCATAATAAAAATTCATAAGTTTTCGTGTTTGCTAATACTGCAACTAGGCCTGTGGCCCACTTTCATCGGCCTCTTCGGTTGTATAAGAAACTTCAGCCTCTTAGAAACGTTTAGAGATAGAATCTTTATTACACCTCATAGCTAGGACTCACAAGCTCCAAGGCTCAGGCGATTTAGATAAAGATCTTTAAGATTGTATCTGTTCGCTTGTTGCCAAGGCAGGCGACGCGACTTCAGAGTAAAACATCCTTCCGTGAAAACTTAAAAAAGCCAGTAATTGACGATTTCTTTTTTTTTTCTAGAGACGCAGGTTTATTAACTCTGGTGCTGATTCGACGTGAGTTTGTGCTGTCGTGTAGGAGAGGAGATTTAGCGCCTCTATAGCCCTATGGTTGGCTCAAGATGGCGTGAAGGCGGTGTCGTTCGTGCACTTTGCGGGAAAACAGAAATTTTTGATCTGGAGAGGTGCGAAGCACTGGGGTCCTGGACTTCGCTCTGGAAGCATCTTCTGGTCGAAGCTCTGGCATGTGTGCTTGGGACCTGTCCTGAGACTGACTTCACTTGCAAGCAGTTAGACTGGAGAGCCTGTGGTGACGTTCTTACTGTACCGAGAGTGACTTCAAACGTCTATGACTACTCGTTTGCCGAGGGCACATTAATTCGTTTTAGTTTTATCAGTCTCGACGTTTGGTATCCTTGTGCGTTATGTCGTATAAGTGAGCCAGATTGGTCCTTGGTACGACCAGCGGACGGGTGTGTCACACACTGAAATCTACCACGATTTCACGGCTCTGGTAGAGAGTCTACCTGATCGCTAGACCGGGAGATTTTTGCTTTTCTTTCACGGCCACGGTCGATTCATAGGCGCCGCCTCCATGCCTCGCCACAGCCACGCACTTCTCGCCAGCTGCAATTTACATCGCGACACGAAGCAAACAGGTAACATACTGCTGCTCCAGCCTTGTCAGGGTGTACAGATCTCAACCGCCACTTGCTCTCAGCTGCACCTATATTGAGAAAATTCTGTAGATTATCAAGCAAAGTCTGCTCAGTGTCAGATCAATTCAGACTGCGTTATCCACATTTTTAGGGCCAGAGTACTTGACTCTTTTCTGCCACCCAGCATCCTTGTCCATTACTCTCTTAACCCAACTGCTAGTTGTTTACAGTATTCAATCAATAACTATAATTTATGTCTTTTCTTTCTTTTGAAAAATAAATGTTAGTAAATTTTACTACATTCTCAATCATTTTATATAGTCAGCACCATGCCTGGATAACTTTCATTCTGGCGTCCCAGAGCAGGGTAACCTGAACATTATATTCTTAAAAGTCAGCTTCTATAGATGTATTCACATTCCGTGGTTAAATATTTTAAGTGTTCCATGGAAGTCCCCAACAGAGGGAGTATGACACTATTAAGTAGAATTCCAGATTCGGTATCATACCGACAAGCACACTCAGCTACTCATGTTTATTTTATTTATTTATATGACCTTATTTGATTGGGACCATCAGACACTCTCTTACTTCAGACTAGGGTTTCACAAGTACAGTAATTTTTACATCATAGTTACCTAAGGAAAAACAATTTTAATATGACAAAAGTATTAACATGATTTGAGTGTCTATAGGAATAATGTGATTAAATAGTTCTGAGCACAAACTTACAAATTAATATAGGCAGCACTTGTACCACTGCTGCTGTTGCCACTAGGAGTGAAGACTGCAATAATAATGATAATGATGTCAAGTACAACAATGATAGTGACTGATATAAAAAGAATCTATAGGTGTAAAAAAAGATGTTTTATGATATAGCGAGATCTGGTATATATTTGGAAAGCGTTGTTTCATTGTAAGGTGCCTGCTGCTTGCCTGCGATTAAAAGAACTATTTATTAAACATACAGCGTTTTTTGTTTCGTCTGCTTCCTTACAGATTAACAGCAACACTGACACTTACAGTGCAACACATCTCTATACCTTTACTTTTAACATTTATCTCACAACTTGGTAAACTATACACCAGTCACTGCAAATATATACAATTTATGACCTAAAAAAAGGAAAAATGAACATCTCTACTACTACTAGTTCATCATCACCGTCAAAAAGAATAACATTATAATTATTTTTGACACTAAATGTAATGATACTCATTGTCAACTTATAAATCTTAGAACAGAGTCACAGACATTCCTGGGCTAACTGCCAATTCTTATTTACCGGTAGTTAAAACATTATATCACAGCCTTCAGAATATGATGATCTCAGAATTAATGGAGTGATGACTTCATGGCGTTGGAGAACGTTTCCGAATACAATGATGACAGAATTTCAGAAACGCCAAAAATTGCTGATGTCAGCATTTTTCATCAGAATGCGCAGTGATTCTCTACTCAGACTGAAAAAAATTGATGAAGGTTGTTCGCTGGAGGCTAGAATTAAAGTATGCAGTAAACTAACACAACCTAAACATGATTTATTGGTGACAAATCAAGAGATTTGGGCAGGGCAATCAATGATCAGTACATTCTTCAAGGCATTGCAGAGATGCAGTTTAGGGTGTTGTATTATCCTGCTGAAAGAAGCAGTTTGGTACTGTCGTCATGCATGGTTTGAGAACTGGCTTGTTATTCTTGCCACACGCTGACGAGCACTCAATCTCCCTTCATGTTACCAAATGAGTCCTGTTTTCATATGCAGTAGCTCCACCCACCATGATTTCAAGAGCTGTAGAGTTGTGAACCTAGAGAATCGCTGTTTCTCGTGATCTTTCAGCAAGTCGACAATGGGCACGTTGGCATCAATATGATGGCCACAAACAGAAGCCAGACTTATCACTGGACTGCAATGAATGACACTGAATTTCCCAGATTACTCTGGCTCTACACCATGCAAATCTGTTGTCTGTTGTTTGGTATCAGCAGTGAATGACGCATGGCAACTCAAGATCTGAACTCAGCTTCCAGTAATCTGTTCGCGACCGTCCTTGGCACCACTCCGTCTGTAGACTTTTCCCAGATTTGAGATGATCCTTCTGGTCGTCAAGGCCAGTCGAACAAGCCTACCATCTTCTCGAGGTGTAGTTCTTCTGGAAGGACTCATGCCTATGCTTTTTGCCACACTGTAGTTCGTGCGTCCAATTCGTTAGCACTAGATTTGCCGTCATTGCACCTAAGGCGAACTGTCTGCCAGTGATTTGACGCTTCTCAGAATCCCAAAGCTGGAAATAAGCTGCGCGTTGAAGTATCGGCTTTTCCTACTAAAATGTTATTATAAGTTTCATTTTAACATTTGCTCTTAACACTTCTCAGGTAAGGGTGGATCACATGGGAAAGCATCGTCAAGGCAGTCCAACAGAAAATTTTATAAGATTTTGTAGAGGTATGCTATATTTGCCGTCTCCATAACTATGACACTGCATCACCAAACTTGAAATCGGCTTATTTCTTTCTGAGCTGTGCAGTAAATAATTGGTCACCATTACGGAATTTAGTAGCACAACGATAACGATCTGAAACTTATGTGATTATGCAAAAGAATAACTGATTTCACATCTCAGTTCTTGGACTTGATACGCACTGTTAATGAGAAATTGCTAACAGCTTTCTATGATACACCACAGAATAGTGTTTCACTACCATAGCAGACTACGGCGACGAATTACTATAAAAATTATTTGCTAGTTCTCAAAAAATGAAATGATGTTTCAGATTTGTATTTCTCTAGGAAATTATAGTATAGGTCCACTTGAATTCGTTCTTATTATTTCAGTGTTACCATATAATTAGAACGAACTCACAATTAATCGTTGTCAAAACCTAAAAAAGAAATGAAACTCTCTTGTGTCAAAAAGAAAAAAGTAAACATAGATTAATCACACAATATCAAACGTCATATATCAATTTCCCTTTCATCGATACTCATATCTTGCTAAACAAAAGACCTTCATACACAATGCAGCGCCAGAGAAACTTATATAGGCGTGTGTATTCAAATACAGAGAGATGGAAACAGGCAAAACACGGCGTTGCGATCGGCAACGCATATATAAGACAACAACTGTCTGGCGGAGTTGTTAGATCGGTTACTGCTGCTACACTGGCATGTTACGAATATTGAAGTGAGTCTGAACGTGGTGTTAAAGCATGCGCACGAGCGTGAGACAGCATCTCCGAGGTAGCGATGAAGTGGGAATTTTCAAGTACGCCTTTTTACGAGTGTTCCGTGAACATCAGGAATCCGGTAAAACATCATGTCTCCGACATAGTTACGGCCGGAAAAAGATTCTGCATGAACAGGACCAACAAGGGCTGAAGACAATCGTTCAGCGTTACAGAAGTGCAACTCTTCCGCATATTGCTGCAGATTTCAATACTGGGTCATCAACAAGTGTCAGAGTGCGAACCATTCAACGAAACATCATCGATATGGGCTTTCGGAGCCACAAGCCCACTCTTATAGCCTTGATGACTGCACGACACAAAGCTCTATGCCTCGACTGGGCCGGTCAACACGAACACTGCACTGTTGATTATGAGTGGAAACAAATTTGCCTGGTCGGACGAGTCTCGTTTCATATTGTACAGAGCGGATGGACGTGTACGGTTATGGAGACAACCGCATGAATCCATGGACCCTGCATGTCAGCAGGGGACTGTTCGAGCTGGTGGAGGCTCTGTAATGGTGTGGGGCGATTGCTGTTGGAATGGTATGGGACCCCTGATACGTCTAGGTGACACGTACGTAAGCATCCTGTCTGATCACCTGCATCCATTCATGTCTGTTATGCATTCCGACGGACTTCGGCAATTCCATCAGGACAATGCAACACTCCACACGTCAAGAATTGCTACAGAGTGGCTACAGGAATACTCTTCTGAGTTTAAACACTTCCGCTGGCCACCAAACTCCCAGACATGAACATTATTGAGCCTATGTGGGATACCTTGCAACGTGCTGTTCAGAAGAGATTTTTACCCCGTCGTACTCTCACGGATTTATGGACAGCCCTGCAGGATTCATGGTGTCAATTCCCTCCAACACTGCTTCAAACATTACTCGGGTCCAGGCCACGTCGTGTTGCGGTACGTCTACGTGCTCGCTGGGGACCTACACGATGTTAGGCAGGTGTACCAGTTTCCTTGGCTCTTCAGTGTAATACTACTAATTAATACTCTTTTCCCAGCTTTTAACTACAGAATATTATTGTTTTTCAAACCACGGCTTTGAAAATAAGTTAAAGATCACTTTCAATCACACTTCTTTATCATCTTGATCAAAGGGTTTTCGTAATGTGCACTTCATCTGGTCATTATACGAGGGTCACTCCAAAAGAAACGCACACAATTTTTTTTAAATCCATCTTTTATTCTACATGTTTGATATTTTTTCAGTGTGTAGATACATCCTTTAGGAACAATATTTTCATTTCTCCACATAATTTCTATCCCTCTCAGCTGCCTTACGCCATCTTGGAACCAGCGCCTGTATACCCGCACGGTAAAATTCTGGACTAATCTGTTGGAGCCACTGTTTGACAGCGTGCACAAGGGAGTCATCATCTTCAAACCTTGTTCCTCGAAGAGTGTCTTTCAGTTTCCCAAAGAGATGATAGTCACATGGAGCCAGGTCAGGACCGTAAGGCGGGTATTTCAGTGTTGTCCATCCGAGTTTTGTGATCGCTTCCATGGTTTTTTTACTGACATGTGGCCGTGGATTGCCGTGCAACAGCAGAACATCCTGCTTTGGCCGATGTGGTCGAACACAACTCAGTCGAGCTTGAAGTTTCTTCAGTGTCGTCACATATGTATCATAATTTATGGTGGTTCCACTTGGCATGATGTCCACAATCAAGAGTCCTTCGGAATCGAAAACCACCGTAGCCATAACTTTTCCAACAGAAGGTGTGGTTTTGAATTTTTTTTTCTTGGATGAATTTGCATGATGCCACTCCATTGATTGCCTCTTCGTCTCTGGTGGAAAATAATGGAGCCATGTTTCATCACCTGTCACAATTCTTCCAAAAAATTCATCTCCACCATTCTCGCACTGTTACAAAAGTTCGCTGCATACCGTTTCTCTTGTTTCTTTGTGAGCTACTGTCAACATCCTGGGAACCCACCTGGCACAACCTTTTTTTAACGCCAACACTTTCAGTATTCTGCAAACAGTTCCTTCCCCTATCCCAACGTAGCGTGACGATTCGTTCACTGTGATGCGTCTGTCAGCAGTCACCAAATCGTTGACTCTCTGCGTATTGTCTGGAGTGTGTGCAGTACGAGGCCTGCCGCTGCGAGGACAATCCTCAATATTGCCGTGCCCGCTTTCAGCACGTAACCTGCTTGCCCACCGATTTACTGCGATCGACAGCAGCATCTCCATACACCTTTTTCAACTCTTGTGGATGTTTCCCACTATCTCGCTTTAACAGCACAGGAATTCTATGACAGCACGTTGCTTCTGACGAACGTCAAGCGTAGCAGCCATCTTGAAGACATGTTGTGACGGCGCCACTCACGGGAACAGGTTGAACTAAGTTTGAAAACAAGCGGGAAGGAGGTACCTACACATTGTAAAACTTTCACACACGCAGAATGAAAACTGTATTTTTACAAAAATAGTGTGCATTTCTTTTGGATAATCACCACCTGAGAAGGTCCACACGCAGTCGTTTACTGACATCTATATTCAACTGTAGGTAAGGCTTTTTTGTGCATTAAAAAGAAGCTCACATAAATATGGATACAGGTTTAATTTGGATACCCCTTGATGGAAATACTGAAATATCAGTTTGGTAGTTAAAGTTGTTCATGCTGTACGTTTTTCTATTTTGTCACTGTAATTGCATTTAAAAGGAAAATTAAAGTCGCTATCATAATTAGTAAACTATAACGTTTTTGAAACCTCCTGGCAGATTAAAACTGTGTGCCGGACCGAGACTCGAACTCGGTACCTTTGCCTTTCGCGGGCAAGTGCTCTACCAACTTTTTTTTTGAATCTCATGTTGTTCGTTTTCGTTCGTTGCACCTGTTTTGGGCGGAAGTCGAAAGACACCCGTTTCAGTTCGTTGTTGATCCATTAACTCAGTTTTATTTTATTACAGAGAGCAGCTAGCCCTCTAACCGGACACGCTGAAGTGAGCTACCCGAGCACGACTCACGCTCCGTCCTCACAGCTTTACTTCTGCCTGTACCTCGTCTCCTACCTTCCAAACTTTACAGAAGCTCTCCTGCGAACCTTGCAGAACTAGCAATCCTGAAAGAAAGGATATTGCGGAGACATGGCTTAGCCACAGCCTGGGGGATGTTTCCAGAATGAGATTTTTACTCTGCAGCAAGACGGGTTGAGTAACACTTTAAATCATTGTATCTTTTTCCGTAATCCATTTTTGACTAACTGAAGCCTATACGGTACCTCATGCTATGCCCAAGTTACCTGGGAAAACCCCAAGGAAATTGGTGGAATAGATTTGGAGAAGGGTGTTCAAGGAGGCAAACAGAGAGATACGAAAGTTTTTCGGGTTTATTAAATTTGACTCGCTCTGGAACCTGTAAGTGCGCAGTGACCTTACTTACTTGAATTAGCAGCACGTGTTTAATTGCGAACATGCGAAACTCCGCCACTGTGCCCTCACCTAGATGTGCTTACTGATTCTGCCTTAGACGCCTGCCCTGTAGACAAGTCATCCGCAGGAGCACAGGCTATGTGGAGAGCGTCGGCTAGCGGACTCCGGCAGCTGCTGCCGGTTGCGGCAGTGCAGTGTCGTGGGGTGGGGTGATGCGGCCAGCTCCGTCGTTAGCGTGTCCGAGCCGCGCCGGGGCGTGGAGCGTGTGTCAGCTGCGCCGCTCCTGTCACGGCACGCGCGTCACCACCAGCAGAGACAGGGGGGGACACGGCGGCGCGCCTTCCTGCGTCAATTACGGCCTCAACCTGCGCCATCCTGAAGGACGCAGCGCCCCCGCCTCATCTTGGCCGCCGATCGATGTCCGGAGCCGCTCCGTCCCGGACACAGCCACCTCACGTGCCACCTTGTAAATAATGCCGCTCTCACAACCCCTCGTGACGGCAACTTTCTTTCCTCTGTCGTCACGGAAGTTCTGGGCAGACAGCCTGTCTATTGTAATTATACGGTAAGAGCTGCGTTGTGTCTCTCCTCCCCTTGTTGCATATTACACGGATGACGTTCGATAAAGACAGATCAAAACATATCGAGAACGAGCGAAGATATCGAAGTGCGGTTTTCCTTAACGTACAGCGGACAATGCGGCTTTCTCCTAAAGGATACAAGTAATTTTTAAGCTACCCTACCTCAGTCGGTAAAAACTGAACTTTTAGAGGATCACTTTGTTGTCCTTCCGTCCGCCTGTCTGTCTGTCTGTCATTCCGACAATGAAACATCTTTTACTCAGAAAAATGTTTCGTATGGTGATGTAAAAAACTGACGGTTGTAAGTTAATAGAGTCAAAAGAAACGGTTGTTTGTGTGACATACACTACTGGCCATTAAAATTGGTACACCAAGAAGAAATGAAGATGATAAACGGGTATTCATTGGACAAATACATTATACTAGAACTGACATGTGATTACATTTTCACACAATTTGGATGCATAGATCCTGAGAAATCAGTATCCAGAACAACCACCTCTGACCATAATAACAGCCTTGATACGCCTGGGCATTGAGTCAAACAGAGCTTGGATGGCGTGTACAGGTACAGCTGCCCGTACAGCTTTAACACGATACCACAGTTCATCAAGAGTAGTGATTGGCGTATTGTGACGAGCCAGTTGCTCGCCCACCATTGACCAGACGTTTTCAGTTGGTGAGACATTTGGAGAATGTGCTGGCCAGGGCAGCAGTAGAACATTTTCTGTATCCAGGACCGCCCGTACAGAACCTGCAACATGCGGTCGTGCATTATCCTGCTGAAATGTAGGGTTTCGCAGGGATCTAATGCAGGGTACAGCCACGGGTCGTAACACATCTGAAATGTAGCGTCCACTGTTCAAAGCGCCGTCAATGCGAACAAGAGGTGACCAAGGCGAGTAATCAATGGCACCCCATACCATCACGCCAGTATGGCGATGGCGAATACACGCTTCCAATGTGCGTTCACCGCGATAACGCCAAGCACGGATGCGAACATCACGATGCTGTAAACAGTACCTGGATTCATCCGAAAAAATGACGTTTTGCGATTCGTGCACCCAGCTTCATCATTGAGTACACTATCACAGGAGCTCCCGTCTGTGATAGAGCGTCAAGGGTAACCGCAACCATGATCTTCGAGCTGATAGTCCATGCTGCTGCAAACGTCGTCGAACTGTTCGTGCAGATGGTTGTTGTCTTGCAAACGTCCCCGTCTGTTGACTCATGGATCGAGACGTGGCTGCACGATCCGTTACAGCCATGCGGATAAGATGCCTGTCATCTCGACTGCTAGTGATACGAGGCCGTTGGGATCCGGCACCGCGTCCGTATTACCCTCCTGAACCCACCAATTCCATATGCTGCTAACAGTCATTGGATCTCGACCAACGCGAGCAGAAATGTCGCGATACGATAAACCGCAATCGGGATAGGCTACAATCCGACCTTTATCAAAGTTGGAAACGTGATGGTACACATTTCTCCTCGTTGCACGAGGTATCACAATAACGTTTCACGAGGCAACGCCGGTCAACTGCGTTTGAGTATGAGAAATCGGTTGGAAACTTTCCTCATGTCAGCACGTTGTAGGTGTCGCCACCGACACCAAACTTGTGTGAATGCTCTGAAAAGCTAATAATTTGCATATCACAGTATCTTCTTCCTGTCGGTGAAATTTCGCGTCTGTAGGACGTCATCTTCGTGCTGTAGCAATTTTAATGGCCAGTAGTGTATTTTGATACTCGCAAACTCATTCATCAAAATCTACAGAGTACTTTACGCCGACCTGGAATCATCATATTCGGCAGCAACCAAAGTTTCACAGTACAAGTAAAGGAAAAATCATAAAATTGTTTATTTGTTATTATAACAGACGAAAAAAGTTTTTCTACTGTCTGTCTGTTCGTCCGTCTGTTAAAACCTCTTTTTTTTTCAGAAACGGGTACAGATATCAATTTGAAATTTAAGTCACATAGTAAGGTATGTGGTCACTTGGCTGTGTAAGAAACGTAAGCTTCGAAATCAATGCAATCAAAAGATACACCTATTTGAGCCTCATATTTCAACGCCCAAACTCAGTCGTCGAAACTTATAGGATACTTCTAGATAACTTAGGATCATGAAATTTGGCAGTCAGCAAGATCTCACAGTAAAAGTAAAGGAAAAAATCCGAAAATTGTTATTTTGTAATTACGTCACACGAAGAAATTCTTTGGTATATTTTATTCGTCTGACTCCCTGTCGGTCTGCTAAGATTCCTTTTCCTCAGGAACGGGTAGACGTCTGAAGTTGAAATTTATGTCACATACAAAGATGTACGGTTCCTTTGGGGTGCAAAACGTTTAAACTTCTACGTTCAATGAAATCCAAAATTTGGCCATTTATTTCACACATTTTGATACGTTGCTCTCATCGATATCGATGACAGGTAAAAATGACCGAAATTCTCCAATTCTGAGATGGAATCCTTAATGCGTGAGTCCGGCTCGCATTTATCGCCATTTTAATGTTAACAGAAATGGTACTAACAAGATAATAACGACCTGAAATACTGTCCTACCGCCAGGAGAAATTGTGCCACAAAATTCTGTCTTACTGTACCAAAAGTAAACAAACACATTACTCACGTACGGTTCCTGTGTTTATTGTTACGACTACCGTATGAAGTGCCCGAAATGTTCAACATGAGTATTTATGCATGCTGCAAAGCCATTCAGAACCGACAATACTGCACTCTCTATCTCACGTAGACTTATAGTAGCACATGCAGCATTTCATGCCTCTATGAATCATTAGAGGTATGTTCTTGAAATACTCTTGGAAGGATTTTTCGAATTCCACCGGAAAGAGTCATTAAAAAAAGACATGTTCTAATGTGGCATCTATATAAAAAAATTGCTTCATCAATCCGAAAATTCTCTCAATTTCTTTGTATAAAATCGCACGTCGATATACACTGTCCGTTGAAAAAGTTCCGAGACTGGTGTTATTCCTGGCGTATAAGCGAAGTTAGAATAGTAAACAAGGTGGAATCTTGAACTAACAACTGTAAACAACAGATATGGTCTCGAGCAGTCAGTTGCGAGTAGGCAGTGTTAAGTAGTATGCCAGTGTTGTTGTGTCTCAAATCTCGATGGACCAACATCTATAAATCAAGTGTCGAATGCATACACCTGGATGTATTGAGAAGAGCAAGTGAGTGCAAAATTTCGCCTGCATACCTTGACTACCGAACAAAAACTACGGCATGAGGACCCTTGCAGCGACTTAAACTGAAATAAAAAACACTGAAAATAATTTTCTGGAAAAAAATTATCACGGGTGACGAGACTTCGTGTTATCAGTACGGACCTGGCGCAAGATGAGACAGTACAGAAATTCACATGAGGGTTCATCGCTTCGACTACAAAACCGACACTGAATCCAATGTGACATGTGAGTTGAACTACCCAAAGGGGGACTCAGTACGCAAAGACTACACAGAATACATGAAGCATTAAAGATGCGATCCTAACTTTTTTCTATTATTTATAAATCCAGTCTCGAAACACGTTTAGACTGGGGTGGTATTCACTCGTTATAGATATACACTGTTGTACAAAACGTAGGCACGAAAGTACCTTTCGCATGATATGTTATTGCTAAATAACATAGTCCGTTGAAACTTGAACTATATGTAGAAAGAACTGCTACAGTATAGTACAGAAGGTAAGTGCAAGGAGATACGGCACTTTTATTCAAACTGTTTGTGATGAGACCGCCAAGTATTACGTGGAATTTTGCATTTGATGGGGGTTCATAGTTTTTAACTGATGTGGACTGACTGCTATGAGAAGTTCGACGTATTGTGAGTTATTGTTGACAGGCAGATCTATTATTATTTCAGTTTTCAGCTTTTGTTGAGAGCCTGCATCTCGTGGTCGTGCGGTAGCGTTCTCGCTTTCCACGCCCGGGTTCCCGGGTTCGATTCCCGGCGGGGTCAGGGATTTTCTCTGCCTCGTGATGGCTGGGTGTTGTGTGCTGTCCTTAGGTTAGTTAGGTTTAAGTAGTTCTAAGTTCTAGGGGACTGATGACCATAGATGTTAAGTCCCATAGTGCTCAGAGCCATTTTTTTGTTGAGACATTTGTACCTAACGGTAATCCACATGAGCATTTTCTAACCGCGACGAGATTATTTCGAGGACCGGACTTTATTTCAGTTAACAGCGAATTTGACATATGTAGTAAAGGACTAATTCGTAAGAAAAAGACAGAAATGGGATTTCAAATCGAGGGTGTATGACTTCAACGAATTAGGTGAATTGATCTTTACTTCGAAGAAAAAAATTGTAAATAGTGAAGTCTTAGCACAAAAACTCTTTCCAGATATGCTTGCGATTTAGTAAAATACATTTTTATAGAATTTCAACAGAAATTCTATTTGTGCAGGACACGTGGTAGATTCTTCGGTGGGAATACGGCTAATGGACGTGATCCTCTTTACCAGCTACTCTCCTGGTGCATAAAATCTGATAAACTCTAATAACTTTTCGTTAGAGAGATTTGATAAATCACTTCTCCTGTTCCACAAACGATAGGCACAGGTACGGTAGGGGCAAAGTGCTTGTGACAATTACGATTTATGCTCGCTGTAGCGAAAGTTGTTAATTGCCGCAGCAATTATTTGTAATCCACTGCGATAATTAAAACGAAATTATGCTCCTGACAGTTGAGATCTGGAAGGGAAATTAAATCCTGATCGGGTGGTAGCGACAACGGCAGCGGCGATGGCCGTGAAACGAACCGTTAAGTCCCCGTTTTACAGCTCGGGGACATAATAACAGCACTAAAGGGGCCCAGGGCAGCAGAGGCGCCTCCTTTACGATTGGCGTCCGAGAGGTTTTACAGCGCGCCGGAAATATTGATGCAGATTAAATGGGCCAAGTCGCGGAACGAATTGTTAAGTGCGGCGTCGGCTGCCACTGTGTGCAAGGCAGCTCGGCGCGGCTGTGGGATAAAGTAACCGCCGTGAAATTGGGAACGCGGGGTCACCGCGGGCTCTGTGGTGCTTCTAGCGTAGCGAAACGGCATTACGGCGGAGGACTCCTCTGTCCGGAAGAACGCCGGTAACGGGCTGCGATGAGTTGAGCGACAGAATTTCACAATGGCTACACATACAGCCATGTATTTTATCTGGGTTATCAGTCCTTCCACTTGGTTGACGAGGCCAACTCGACAGAGTTTCCTCTACTGTGACCGTCTATTCATCTAGAACACCACTTACAACCGCCCCCTTTAATCAGTACACTGAGAGACGTAAGAGGCAAGTAAAATAACAGATAGGCATTCGGGAGTGGGCGGCCCGGATTCCCTTTAGATCAGCCAGATTTAGGTCTCCCATGGTTTCCCAAAAATCGACCTATGGCAAATGAAAACCACCAGTTTCCTGCTCTACCCTTACCCGATTCGAGCTGGTCCTCCGTCCATAATGATTTAGTAGCCGACGACACGTTAAACCAACATGTTCATTTCTTCAGTTATTTGTTCTGTCTTCTTTCTACTCCACCACAACTCTTTGCCGTCAGCAAGACCTCGTAAGTTATTCTCTAATGTCTTAAATAATGAGTGCCATATTAATCTGTTCCTTCTTCCTAGAATTATACACCTACTACTCTCATCTCCGCTTCTGTGGACAATGTTCCTCACAATAAGGACTGCCATTAAGTTAGATGTTTGTAAACATCTCTTCGAATGAATTCTCTTTTTCACTGTGCTAGTCTGCTTCTTATTTCCTCCTTAAGGGGACATTGTATGATCTATGCCGCCAATGTTAAATTATCGAATTTTGTGACCCATTATCTTGGAAACTTTATAACACACCAGCTTAAAATTTTCCATAATTATTCAATCCACCTTTCTAGGTACACCGAACTAGAATTATTACTAAAATTATATTTTTGGGTATGTTATTTTTTTTTCAAACAATCAATTTTTTGACCGAATTTTGTAAATAAATGAACATAGAAACAAAACGACTCAGGATATTTGAATTATTCTAGTTCCATATGTGGAATCTCGCACTTGGAATGCTGTGAAAATTCTATGTCTCTACCATCAGTACTTTTTTAGAATACAGGACGTTTATTGCAAAAAATGTAGTTCAGAGATATTGAGGTTTAAAAGATTTTTAATACAAATTCTTATACAGACTTACATTTCGGCGTCTTTTAAGCACTAAAATAGCCCTGGCCCATAGTCTGTGTCATCTTCAGTGTCACAAGAGCCCAGTGCTTACCTCTTCCTTTTCTTTCTGGCTTCTTTTGTCACTTGCTGAACAGCTAACTCTGCTTCACGTACACGAAGTTCGTATAGTTCCCGCAGTACTTTAGCTGTGTTCTGTCCAAATCTTACCCCTAACTTCTCCAGAATCTTAAGTATTTCACAGTTTACACCATTAAATGTTATTGCAGCATCAGACACCGCTAGCTTTAGAGTCATAAGGCCAACAAATACATTTTTAGGCACATGGCACCACACAACATTCTAGAAGGACTCATTCACATTCTGGATCTTCCCATGTAAACACTTCTTTAGTAGCTCAGGATTTGCCAAATCTCTGTAAATAGGTTTGATTGCCTCCATTGCTGCCAGAGGAAGAGAGTGTTTATGTGTAAATTCATGCAGGGTGCCAGAAAATTCAGTTTCCTTATATTTATACCAATGATTGGTGGAGGTGGACACAAATCATTACATGGCTTTTCACTAGTTGATATTTGATGAAAGAAAATGCTCCACACAACTTATCTTAATTGTCACAGTTATCTCTAATGGCCTTCCTATAATATCCCTGTAATTCATCAATTATAGAAGTTAGCTTACTACAAAAATAGCCAATAATCACACAACCTTCAACGAAAACATCAGAAACAAAGGAATCATTTGATTATTCGTATGCCAACTTCTGAGACGTAGCAGTACGAACAAAACAAATCAATTCACAGCCTGCTAGACTGTGTAGTTCCCACGATATGACTGTTCAACTGTGGCAGTAAATGCGTTGCCGAGAAATTTGACAGTCAAACGTCAACATTCAAAATATTTCCTGAAGGTCGCACAATTGTCTAATTTTAATGTATTATATACCAAAATGTTCAGGAAAGTCCAAAGTAAATTATGGAGTAGGAAACAGAAAATGCCAAATTTCAACGAATTTCATCTACAATGACAGCTTAACCTGTCGCCATGTGTTTCCAAGGGAGTAAAATTTCTTCACTCCGTATACTGCGCGATCCCCGGTTATTAACTTAACTTTACCGCTAATTTTATTTTTGCAACCCACAGTAAGTTCCTCTGTTGGTCCATTGCGGCCAGGGGACATCGGCTGGTACATCCTTTTCAATTCAGTTAACTTCGCCAACTACCGTACACTTTCAGATATTTTATTTTTTTCTGAAAGCAACCAGTTTCAGTAGTTCATTTCGCCATATTCAGGCCCCTGTATAATAAAAGAGCATACGTTTAGTGATATAAGGGTGTACAGATCAGACTTACAGGCAGTGACAGGTAATCATAATACCGCTTGAGTTTAAAAATGATGAAAGTATTGGCGTTAAATCAAATCTATGTGTACATCCAGCACAACAAACTAAAACATATGCATATGTTTGTTATTCGCATTGAAGCAAATCGCTGTGTATATCCATCACAATAGATTAAAACATGTGTACGTAATTTCTTAATCAAACTACATTAAAAAGATAAGCACCAGACAGTGTACTATCAAGAGCTCCGTAGAACCAAAGATCATTTTTGTTATATTTTTATAATAATAAAAGTCTTTTAGATGAGGAACCGACGAGTATAAATGAGTACCAATCTTCATTTAAAGTAAAATGTCACGTAGTAAGCTATGAAATACAATATTATGCGTATTTACAACCTATGCAATATCACGAATGGTAAGACAAGTAGTTGTCACAGCATAAAAAAAAGTTTTGCATCAGTTCGGTTCCGAGAGTTCCGGAACACGTACAGAAAATTGGAATAGAGATCAACATAAACATAATTTCCACCATTTTTATTGCTCATGAAAACCACACATTGCATGTTGTACCACCATACAGCGAGACCTTCAGAGGTGGTGGTCCAGATTGCTGTACACACCGGCACCTACAATACCCAGAAGCACATCCTCTGGCATTGACGCATGCCTGTATTCGTCGTGGCATACTATCCACAAGTTCAGCAAGACACTGTTGGTCCATATTGTCCCACTCCTCAGCGGCGATTCGGCGTGGATCCCTCAGAGTAGTTGGTGGGTAACATCATCCATAAACAGCCCTTCTCAATCTATCCGAGGCATGTTCGATAGGGTTCATGTCTGGAGAACACGCTGGACAGCGATGTCGTTATCCTGAAGGAAGTCATTTATAAGATGTGCACGATGAGGGCGCAAAATGTCGTCCATGAAGACGAATGCATCACCAATATGCTGGAGACATAGTTTCACTACGTGTCTGAGAATGGCAATCTCGTATTGTACTGCCGTTACGTCACCCTCCATGACCACCAGCGACGTACGTTGGGCCCACATAATGCCACCCCAAAACAGCAGGGAACCTCCAACTTGTTGCACTCACTGAACAGTGTGTCTAAGGTGTTCAGCCTGACTGGGTTGCCTCCAGGCACGTCTTCGAGGATTTTCTGATTGAAGGCATATGCGACACTCATCGATGAAGAGAACGTGATGCCAATCCTGAGCGGTCCATTGGGAATGTTGTTGAGCCCATCTGTACCGCGCTGCATGGTGTCGTGGTTGCAAAGATCGACATCGCCATGAACGTCGTGAGCGAATTTGCGCATCATGCCTCCTATTGCGCACAGTTTGAGTCGTAACACGACGTCCTGTTTCTGCACTAAAAGTGTTATTTAACATGGTAGCATTGCTGTCAGGATTCCTCCGAGGCATAATCTGTAGGTGTCTGTCATCCACTGTCCTTGGGCGGCCTGAGCGAAGCAAGTCACCGACAGTTCCTGTCTCTCTTTATCTCCTCCATGTCCGAACATCATCGCTTCGGTTCACTCTGAGACGCATGGACACTTCCCTTGTTGAGGTCCCTCCCTGGCACAAAGTAACAATGCGGACGGGATCTAACGGTGGTGTTGACCGTCTAGGCATGGTTGAACTACAGAAAACACGATCTGTGTACCTCCTTCCTGCTGGAATGACTGGAACTCAGCGTCTGCTCATGCGTGGTTGTTTATATCTATGGGTGGGTTTAGTGACATCTCTGAACAGTCAAAGGGCTGTGTCTGTGATACAATATCCACAGTCAAAGTCTATCTGCAGGAGTTCTGGGAACTGGGGTGATGGAAAACCTTTTTTGATATGTGTATTAAGAGAAAATAGCATGCATAGCGACCATTACGAATAGGCACAACTATCTTGTGGCCTAGGTTCTATATTAATTCGGAATAAAATATATGATTTGGTTTCCTTTATATCACTTAACAGGTCGGCATTACCACAGTGAAGCAAACCAACAAGTAAGTCAAATCCTACTTAAGCAAGACGAGTCCTCTAAGTTCACAGCCGACAACTTCGTGCAATTTCACTGGAAGTATAAGGCATTACCTAACACGACCTATCTATAGATGTCAGAACATCTAAATACTAAGACATATCAAGTTGTGTCGCGATAGGGAACATGGGTACGAAAAAAAATAAAAGGTAAAGGAGTGTGTGAAAAGGCGAGTATCTTTATTTATCCCAATGAACACCAAAACTCATCTCTGGTAAGAACATCATAACATTCTCTCTAAACTGTATGGGGAAGTAAGGACAACATTGACGCGATGATAAAGGAACAGGGTCCTAATCTTACTCATCAGGTGTAGCCAAGAAATACAGAATCCCCACAGGTGAATTGGGGGATGTGTCACTTAGGGTCTACAATGCAGCTGGTTAAAAGGTGGTAGCTGACAACAGATAACACTAGTTCTCATTATACGGAAGCATTAAATGCTTAATTGTCCTCAGTATAAAAGTAGATACCAATAAACCGAAAACATGGGCACTAATAAACGTATACTGCCTAACACAGGAGTAGATTGCTGTAAACTGGATACAAAGATTTGCAGAAAACAAGATCTACGAGCTCATATGAAGGTGACATACAGTAAGATTCAGGAAAACAATCTGTGCGTTATAGCACGGCTGGAATATTACTATCATACTAAGATTCTTAGACAACAAAATATAGGAGAATAACAGAGTACTGTCCGAAATATAACAGTGAAACATGTAAGGGCTTAAAGAATGTAGAGGTACATAAATATTGCTAAACAAAAGTGGCACCTATCGTCTAAAGGAAAGCCCCCAAAAATAACAATTAGAAATTTGCTACAGTAAGTCCCAAAAAATACGATTGACTAAACCCTGATGCCAAAATCATTATGAGTTATTCCAGCTAAAACGGTACTATAGTTGAGACAGAGATTGCCCCACTGGAATAGAGTGAGTCGCTAAGAAACAACATGTCTCACTCAACAAACCGACCATATCACGGTGAAACTCCTCGAAAGTCTAGTATCGGTGAACTTGTATCGTCAAAGAAATGATGGAAGGATAAACAGTGACAGCTATCTAGCTATTCACAACCAAAATCATGACCCCACCGTGCCCTGTTATTAGTCAGTCGATCACATATAAGGAAAGTACTTCTGTAAAATAGTCCCACTGGAGTACTGATACGAGCTGTGGTGCTTCCATCGTTTCTTTGACGATACTATTTCATAGCTCCCTGTGCGACATTTTACTTTAAATGAAGACTAGTACCTCAACTAAAAGAATTTTATTGTTATAAAAATAAAACAAAAATGTCGAGCTTGGTTCTACGGAGCTCTTGATTGTACACTCTCTAGTGCTGATCTTTTTAATGAATTTACATATTCCCTTGTAAATAATTGAGTTTAATAGTTTGATAACTAACCATTTATGTACACATGTTTTAGAGTGTTGTGCTTGATGTACACACATATTTGATTTAATGCCAATACTTTCATCATTTTTAAGCTTAAGCGGTATGGTGATTACCTGTCACTTCCTGTAAGCTTGATTTGTACACCCTTATGTTAGTACATGTATACTCTTTTATTATGAAGGGGCCTGAAGGTGGCAAAATGAATTGCCGAAACTGATTGCTTCCGGAATAAAATAAAATAGTATTCTAAAGTGTGCGGCTGTTGGTAAAGTTTATTGAGTTGAAAAAAAGCATAGTAAATATCGTCTTTCTTCGGTTTACTTTCAGTCCATATACTGTGTACAGCAGACGAGCGTCCCTGAAAACCAAGAGGCGACGTTATCATATTCCACTTGAACCACGCAGTTTTTCAGTCCACCTTTAACCTAGCATTCATCTCTGAACGATGTGAAGATTCGTCAGAGACGAAACGTGGTTTGGATACCACGTTAAACTATAAGTCCTCTTAGCCAAGTTGCATTGCTCGGATAGGCCGAAGTGTCTTCCAAATGCAACACTTGCATCATTGCACCATTGAGCCATACGCAGTTATTATTATTATTAACAGTAGTTGTTGTTGTTGTCTAGACTGTTCATTCCATTCAAAAAATCCTATAATTGTTCTCATTTTCACGGCGGATAACAATGTAATCATCAAAACTTAGCTTATATCGTTACGAAGTGAATTGTAATCATTTTTCAGGAAAATTCCTTTATTTTCTTCATTTCGCCTGCGTCCTAAAGCCTGGACAAAGAAGCAAAACACAGCATTCCTACATTGCACCCTGTTTCATTTGTTGTAATTTCGTCGTGTTTTTATCCCTCCTCTTGGTTCGTGTAGATTTTGCGTATTATCCGTGTTTGCCTATTGGATATACATAATTTTATCAGTATTTCGAACGACTTGCACAACTTTACATTTTCGCATGGATTTCCTAATGAAAAACTAAACTGTGTGTATCAAGAGGGTCAAGGCGTTCATAATTACATTACTCGAGATAAAAGTCAGTTTGTCTACCTCATTTTTGCGTATATACAAGAAAGTCTATTTTGCAATACTTGAGGGAAGGCACATCAACCCAGTACACAATGTGTCTCGCGTGTAAGTACAGATATTTCTATCGATGACTTAGGACGGTGTAGTGAACAACATTAAATCAACATTTACTTCGTCTGCAGACTAATAATTATAGATATTAGGTGTATTATGTTTTTAGGTTGGTTAGTACCTCCAAGTACATGTGGCAAGAGCAAGCTGTTAATGCGTATGTTTCTATTGACAGCAGGACAGCTATTGCAGTGTGGACGTGTGTACGCAATGCGGTTAGTCTATACTGACAGATATAGTCCACTTAGTGGTGCAGCTACAACGGTGCAGAAAACACCTTGAGTCTGTACACATGTAGTTTGGCACTTCATGTGGTGATAATATGGGACTGTGTGTTATATGGTCATGAACCATGCACTTCCCCGTGACGATGATGATGTTTGGTTTGAGGAGAGCTCAACTGCGCGGTCGTCAGCGTCCGTACGAAGTCTGAATTTTGACACAATCCAATTTGCACACAATCCAATCTGGCTACTGCCACGAATGATGATGAAATGACGAGGACAACACGAACACCCAGTTCCCGGGCAGAGAAAATCCCCAACCCGGCCGCGAAACGAACCCGGGACCCCATGATCCACAGGCAGCAACGCTAGCCACTAGAGCAGCACTTCTCTGTGTCGTCCTTATCTTAATACACATGGACAGGGTGAGGCGTTGCTTTACAGTACATTTGTGTTAACAGTGGTAACTCAGAGGAACCATTTCAAATAGTTGCCGTTTGGTAAATACCGAGTTTGCACATTTATTATCGTAGTTTGGTGTTGCATGCAAGATCCACTTGCTCGTAACAAGAACCATTAAAAGTCCATCAGATTACACGTAAGAAAGGCGTGTACTGGAACATACAAGTACAAACCATAAATCTTAAGCCTCTCGTGAATGATCGAACTTGTATGTTAAATTTGCTCTTATCTATCCATAAATATGTCAAACAAGCCCCTAAATGTACCAACAAAGTTTGTCAATTTAGCCTCTCTATCGAAGCAGACACTGTTCGTGTATGCTGTATTTTCACAATAGTGGGAATGGCTACAAATGCAGATAAAGAATTTCTAACATTAACTCGAGCAGTCTGTTTAAAGAAGAAAGAGGAGGAGGAGAAGAAGAAGAAGAAGAAGAAGAAGAAAAGGACCCTCGTCCAGAGAATGGTTTAAAATGGGAGAGAAATATAGACTTGTGAACCTGTTAAAGGAAATGTTGAACTTAGAACCTGACGATTATATCGACTTTCCGCAAGAGGACAGTGAAATTTTAATAGCCTAGTTAGAGTTTCTTCGCCCTCACATTGAAAAATAAGACACAGGCATGCGAAATTTTCTTATCTTGTACTTTGTTCTCTAATCACACTTGATTGAAATACAACTTAGGAACATATAGCTTACACCGTCCGTGGAAGAAGCGGAGAATTTAGATTTTTTTGTGTTATTGCACTCCCGCTTTATGTTATGCGCAGAACATTGATTTCATTCTTAACCTCTTCTGCGTAAAGTATCACTAGGAAAGATGTGACACTTCTATCATTTTGGTAAATGCCAGTGGATTTTGTTTCATCGCTGATCGCTTTTACCATAGTTGTGGATCTCATGATACAGTGAGATAAACAGTAAAAACTATTTTTACTAAACATACTTGGCGAAACATCAGTACAAATAACGTTCGCTATCCTGTCAAATTTTCTGTCAGTCAGAATTTCTGGCCAACGCATCAAACAAACCCTGTGTTTGACAAACACGTGAAGCAGCACCATACAATGTCAAATATTTGGCAAACACAGTAAAATTTGAGCCATTATTTGATCGGTTATGAGGGCCGTTATGAAACAGAAGATGACCTTTACTCATGACTGAACGTTGGGTCCAGGCCGCGTTTTCTATCGACGTGAAGAAAAAAGATTTTGTGAAACAGATGTGAAGTACCTACATTAGTTCAACATTAATCATACGACTTGTATAGAAGAGTGTTTAAACGTTGGAAGCGATTCTAATGGAGGCAATCAGAATTTTTAGGAACTGAGTTACCTGTAGAAGATGAATAATGCCGTAGGTACGTAATAAGAGGAAGGATTAGTGATATCTATGAAACGACTGTGACGAGTTGTTATAAAATAAGTTATTTTCTGATTAAGAGTGCCTCAAGATCTTAAAGATAAACGATAGGTGTGAATAATAAGAAATGGTAATTGTCATACATGATATTTCAGGTACATTTTCGTACGTTCCTTGAGGAACAAATCCAGAATGAATCCATCCATTGTGAAAATGATTTCAGTAGAGACGACGGCGAATTAAAATTGTGTAACGCAGTGATTTATGTAAGTGCAGATATCTCACATGACGAGTTCACAGCGACTGTCCACAAGAGGCCCCACCACAAAGGAAGAGAGATAAATAAAATTAATTCTTTAATTTCTATTAGAGTTCCAGACTCCTGATAAAACTACGATTAATTTTATACTAAATTCAGACTGGTCGGTTGATTAAATAAATCGATAAACTTAATTATCCTTTGTATAGTCGATAAGGATAGTAAATGAAGTAATTAACTAAAATTTTTACTAAGACCTGGACTTGAACCGAGGGTTCCTGCTTTGTAGGCAGATACGTTATCCACTGCGCCACCCTGACAGACTGAAGCTCCTAGAACCGCTCGGTCACATCTGCCGGCCAAGACTATGAACTGACACTGCAAGAAGTCCGAGAATATTTTACGCAGCAGCCCGACCTAAAACACTCCATGAATAATCAACCGTGTGTTTTGGAAGTAATTTCTTTCAGAGACAATCAGTTTTTCTTCAGTATCGTACCAATAGATACATGCTTGCAGTTTGCATTACCTACCATGCTGCTCTCAGAAACCCACCTGATACGATGTTCTAGACTTCAGGGCAGTCTTTCCCGAGAATCTGGGCTGTCCTTGGTCTGCACCTGTCATGTGCAGGAAAGCCAACACACAGAAAGTGCTTAGCTTCTTACAATTATTTCAACAGTAAGGAAGGGTTTTATCGTTACTCGGACCAAGTTTGTGGCTGGTTTCAGGACATTTTAAAGACAGACCTTTAACATGTCGTCCGTAACGTAACGAAATCGACAAATGTAAAGGTACTCTCTAAGTTAGGACTGTTAATGTTTGCAAGACATCTAAACGATCTAGTCCAGGAAGCAATACGATGTTATTCGCGCGAGAGGTTGTTGTCTCTAGGAAGGTTGCAACGGCAGAAGGCGGCAACGAAACACAGTAAGGCGGCCGGTGTGGCCGAGTGGTTCTAGGCGCTTCAGTCCGGAGCCGCGCGACCGCTACGGTCGCAGGTTCGAATCCTGCCTCGGGCATGGATGTGTGTGATGTCCTTAGGTTAGTTAGGTTTAAGTAGTTCTAGGTTCTAGGGGACTGATGACCTCAGAAGTTAAGTCCCATAGTGCTCAGAGCCATTTGAACCATTTTTTCGAAACACAGTAAGACCTGCAGATAACTGACACCGAATACAGGGACTAGCAGTTTACTTAATCATAAATAGATGTAACCTATTCTTCATGAACCAGTACATCCCCCGTTCTGTAAGCAATCGAGCTCGCGTGCGGAAAACAGCTTCAAATGTCTGATTAATTTTACGCGTGAGTTAACGTATTGAATATTTGGCTTTAAGCATGTTAAGAAGAAGAAGTTTAGGAAATATATGAAATTATGTTTAAAGTTTATTGAATTCTCCAAATGCTCCGATTATCCAATACTGGATGAATATAGTATAGGTAACTTGCGATCCATTTCAGCAAAAACTACTTTTTCACATTTCCCAATGTTTATAATGTCATATCTCCAGAAGTATGCGTGATCCATTGATATAATTTTGCACGTAACTGGACACTGCCTGGATATTGTGTTACCCATACAGTTAGTAGTAACGAAGTATTGAATGAAAATGTCATGCACGATGCTGGTGTTTCGCTACTTGATGGAATTTAATAAGCTATAAACTCTTCTCCTTTCATAATTTTGTGGACGGGGGTACAGGGGGTGGGGGGGGGGGGGTGGGAAGGTGAAGGTGGCGAGGAGAGTTAGAGGCGTGATATCAGTGTGAGAAAAGTTTCGAAACAATTCGAAACTATGTATAAAACTTTTCGGAAGTCGCTAAGTGGTCCCACTGTCAAATACTGGATAAATGTAGTCTGGGCATCTGTGCGCCGACAGTTACGCTGCATTAAAACGAACAACCAGTGTCTTAACTGCAGTACTTGTCTGACTGTGCTAACTCTTAATGAGTGGATTACGACAGCAGTTTAAATTTTTGAATTAGGCCGATAATTACACGAAATATGGAAAATCAAAGTTTTGTAGCGACTGCAAGCAGTTAGATAAACAACCTACATCCGGTTCTGGGTTCCGGGGTTTAGGTTATGGCATAGACGCTTAGTAATACACCGAGTGTTTCAAAATGAATATCGGGGTTTTAAGGGTTTCTAATATTTATTGCATTCAACTTACAACTATAAATAATACGTCAATTGAAAGAGCAACTCCAAACAGCTTTTCTTACAAGCGTCCAATGTGAGCACTATTCGTTACACGACACGCATCGTGTCGACAGCCGAGTTCTTCCCAAACTATCAGTGTGTCCGGAGTAATAGCTAAAAGTGCACCACTCCTGTTTCATAAGTTGGGTGTATCAGCTGGTAGCGGAGGCACATACACAGGATCACTTATGAACCCCGAAAGGGAGAAATCGTCAGATCAGGTGAATGTGGAGGCAATGCGAAACAATCTCTGTCACCGGGGCCCTTGCGGCCCATCCAGCGGTAGAGCACAACGTCATGTAACTCATCACGTATTGAGTTTCGCCAGTGAGGCGGCGTACCATATTGTTACCAAACAAAGGTCTGTGGTTCATCTTCTTGCAATTGAGGAAATACCCAAAGAGACACGTCCGAAAAACAGACACCACACATATAATAATAGCAACAGATCACTGGAAGCAGTATCTAACATACAGTACCTAGTAGTAATCGACTGGAGCCATCTAAAGTGGAATGACGTCATGAAACTAATTGTAGGAAAAGTAGTTGCCAAGCTGTGATTCACTGGAAACATCTTAAGGAAATGTAATTTATGCACGTTAGCTCGTTCGACCGATCCACGAGTGTTAGTCATTAGACTGGGCCCTCCCTAATTAGATTAATTGAAGAGATAGGGAAGATCCATCGAAGAGCGGCACATTTCGTGAAGGAATCATTTAGTTCTCGCGAGCGCGATAAGGACATCCTCGAGAAGAAAACTGGGAAAATATTACTTCCCCGATATTACGACTCACGAAGTGACAACGCCGAGAAAATCAGAGAAATAGGAGCTCATGTACAGGTTAAAAGCCAGTCATTCCGCCCACACACTATTCGCGAAGGGAACAGGGGAGAGTGTAACAGACAGGCGTACGAGAAGTACCCTCCACCGCACACCGCAAGGCTTACTGTGGAGTATCGATGCGAACGTACTTGCTGTTCCCTTTTACTGAGACAGAAGTCGATGTGCAGGCAGCACTATTCCCTTCACCGTGTTAGTTTCCCCTATCGTGACTTGCGACCGTGGTTACAGAAGCACAAGTGGCCCTGCGTAACAGCGGGCTTGTTTATTCCGGGAGCGCGGCTCTGCGGCGGTGTCCGTTTATGGCGGTGTTTTGGGGGGACCCCGCACCCTCGCAGACAATAAAGCCCGCCATGAATGTGATTGCGCTAATAATCACGCCGCCACGGGCTGTAAAAGGGGAAACCGGAAAAAAGAGACAAAAGCGGCAAGCACTCGGAGGTGTGAAGGCCGTCGCGCGCTGCAAGCGCTCAGCCTCCGGCAGTGGGCGTGTTAGTGGAGAGCGGTCCCGTCAAAAATACACCCTACCCGTGTTATCGGGACAAGCTTATGCATCAGGTGTTTTAATATTTCGCATAATATCTATCTATTACATTGCTGGCGTTGAAATTGTAAGTTTTTGGAAATTTTTGGTAATTTCCTATGGGACCAAACTACGAAGGTCATCGGTCCCTAGGCTTACGCACTATTTAATATAACTTAAACTAACTTAGGCTAAGGCCAACAAAAACACCCATGCCCGAGGGAAGACTCAAACCTCCGACAAAATTGTAACTCAAGGAAGGCTAGTAAAATACGAAATTGTACTTATTGTGCTTATGCAGTATACTACACTCATGCTCACAAATTAAGGATAATGCTGATACATGGTGAAACAACTCTCTGGTGGGTGGTTTGCGAGTTTAAATCACCTCAGGGTATGACGACCTGCGGTCGTCGCACGGTGGCGCTGGCAGCAGTCCACATACGCAGAGGTGTGTTGGTGCAGCGAGTAAGTGTGCAGACGTTTTCAGACGTGCTAATGGTGACTGTGTGTTGAAAATGGCTCAAAGAACACATATTGATGACATTTTAAGGGGTTGAATACTAGGGCGACTGGAGGCTGATCAAACACAGCAAGTCAAAGCACGGGTATTCCGTGTGCCACAAAGTGTGATCCAGCAGACAGGAAACATGTTCAGGCGCTACAGTACGGGATGTCCATAATGTACAACACCACAAGAAGACCGATATCTCACCATCAGTGCCCACAGACGGCCACGGAGTACTGCAAGTAGCCTTGCTCGGGACATTATTGCAGCCACTGGAACAGTTGTCTCCAGACACGCAGTCTACAGACGACCGAACAGACATGGTTTATTCGCCCAGAGACGTGCAAGGTGCATTCTACTGACCTCTGGTTACAGGAGAGCCCGTAAAGCTTGGTGTCAAGAACACAGTACATGGTCATTGGAACAGTGGTCCCAGGTTATGCTCACGGACGAGTCCAGGTATAGTCTAAACAGTGATTCGCGCCGGATTTTTATCTGACGTGAACCAGGAACCAGATACCAACCTCTTAATATCCTTGAGGGACCTGTTTGGAGGTCGTGGTTTGATGGTGCATGTCTTTGACAGAGGAACTGTAACAGGTCAGGTGTATCGGGACGTTATTTTGCACCAGTATATACGCCTTTTCAGGAGTGCAGTGTGTCCCAACTTTCTCCTGATGGATGGTAACGCACGGCCCCACCGAGCTGCCATCGTGGAGAAGTACCTAGAAACAGGAGATATCAGGCGAATGGAGTGGCCTGCCTGTTCTACAGACCTAAACCCAACCGAAACCGTCTGGGATGCTAGCGGTCGACGTATCGCTGCACGTCTTCAGACCCCTACGACACTTCAGGAGCTCCGACAGGCACTGCTGCAAGAATGGGTGGCTATACCCCAACAGCTACTCGACCACCTGATCCAGAGTATGCCGACCCGTTGTGCTGCCTGTGTACGTGCATGGTGATCACATCCCATATGGATGTCGGGGTACAAGCGCAGGAAACAGTGGCGTTTCGTAGCACATGTGTGTCGGAGCGGTTTTCTCAACTTATCACCAATACCGTGGACTTACAGATCTGTGTCGTGTGTGTTCCCTATGTGCCTATGCTATAAGCGCCAGTTTTGTGTAGTGTCACGTTGTGTGGCACCACATTCTGCAATTATCCTTAATTTATGAGCATGAGTGTAGAAAGAATGCATGTTAAATCTGAAGGCGATTTAGGGATTACAGGGTCAGAAACGTAGCACAAGGAACAGCCACCACTGTTAGCAGCAACGGCTCTTGATCCGTTGAGATGACCAGAGGTTTCCATTGAGGAAAACTCCTCAAAACCTGCTGCCTTGAGCAAGAGTTGTCCACCCTTTGTAACCAAATATGTCGAGGACATCATGGGCAACAAGTGGTCCGCCGATATCTTGTTGAGAGTTGTCACAGAGATATCCACTGTCCTTAATACGTCAGAAATGTAGCATATTCTGTCAAAATTACCGGCTATGCAAATTAAAAGTGATTGTGTCCTGTACACAATGGCATCGCATACCATCACGCCAGGTGATGGACTCCATGAGACGATGATGAATGCAATCTGGCAACGTACGTTCTCCTTAGAGTCTCCATGCACGGATACATCCGTCATAGTGCAGTGCATATAGAATGCAGAGTCCTATGAAAATACGACGTGCTGCCACTTCCGTGCCCAGAGGTGATGTCGTTGGACTCACCACTGCCGGCGTGCCTCTCTCCTGCCACCTCAAGTGGGTATTAGTAACGTTTGAGAAAGAGAAACAAACCTGATTATCCAGTTATTACTATTCCAGTGTTGGAACCTGTGGCCGGCCGGTGTGGCTGAGCGGTTCTAGGCGCTTCAGTCTAGAACCACGCGACCGCTACGGTCATAGGTTCGAATCCTGCCTCGGGCATGGATATGTGTGCTGTTCTTACGTTAGTTAGGTTTCAAAAATGGCTCTGAGCACTATGAGACTTAACTTCTGAGGTCATCAGTCCCCTAGAACTTAGAACTACTTAAACCTAACTAACCTAAGGACATCACACACATCCATGCCCGAGGCAGGATTCGAACCTGCGACCGTAGCGGCCGCGCGGTTCCAGACTGTAGCGCCTAGAACCGCTCGGCCACCACGGCCGGCTTTAGTTAGGTTTAAGTAGTTCTAAGTTGTACGGGACTGATGAGCTCAGATGGTGTCCCATAGTGCTCGGAGCCATTTGAACCATTTTTGGAACCTGTGGCGATCTCGTTCAAAATGGTTCAAATGGCTCTAAGGACTATGGGGCTTACCATCTGAGCTCATCAGTCCCCTAGACTTAGAACTACTTAAACCTAACTAACCTAAGGACATCACACACATCCATGCCCGAGGCAGGATTCGAACCTGCGACCGTAGCAGCAGCGCGGTTCCGGACTGAAGCGTCTAGAACCGCTCCGCTACGGCGGCCAGCAGGCGATCTGGTCATAATGTCAGTATATTAATATAACTGTCTTACTTAGTCAGCTCCCTCTCTTTGGGTGCAGTGACCTGCCTAGGTAAACCATGTACGAGGGCGCGCTATAAATTAACGCCTGAGAATTTTTCTTGTGAAAACTCTGAAAACTTTTAAAATGAAACAAACATGATTAACATTCTAAATTTTTATTCTCCACATAGTGACCCTAGCGTCCGGCCGGAGTAGCCTAGCGGTTCTAGGCCCTACAGTCTGGAAGCCGGCGACCGCTACAGTCGCAGGTTCGAATCCTCCCTAGGGCATGGATGTGTGTGATGTCCTTAGGCTAGTTAGGTTTAAGTAGTTCTAAGTTCTAGGGAACTGATGACCTCAGAAGCCAGAGCCATTTCACCCCAGCGACGAGCACATTTCTCCCAACGAGACACGGGTTTGTTGACATCGTCACTGTAGAACTTGCTGACGAAGCCATAAACTCACCCTTGTTTGCAGCAATCGGTCAACTTCTTAAAGTGAAGCCCTCGAAGGTTTTCGTTAAGTTTTGGAAACGGATGAAAATCGGACGGGGCCAAGTCGGGACTGTGTGGAGGATTATAGACGACAGGAACCCAGGCGTCAGATTGTTGTACATGTTGTAGGGCTCGTGTGTGGTCTGGCATTGCGATGCTGAAGAAGGGGGTGTCCCTTGTGAGGACGAACTTTTCTGCAGTTTAGAAACTCGATTGCAGAATCCTGTTCCAAGTCGGGGCTGTGTGGAGGATTATAGATGACAGGAACCCAGGCGTCAGATTGTTGTACATGTTGTAGGGCTCGTGTGTGGTCTGGCATTGCGATGCTGAAGAAGGGGGTGTCCCTTGTGAGGACGAACTTTTCTGCAGTTTAGAAACTCGATTGCAGAATCGTGTTCCTCAGGTACCGACTTAGTTAAGTTACACACCGCCATGTTACCCGCTACCATTCCCAGCCCGCTAGCGGCAGATGGTAGCAACTTGTGTTAGCGAGGCGGGAAAGTCGCCACATAACAGGCATGCCATGTAATATCCCAACCGATATTCAGAACGGAATAAAAAATTCGGATGAACTACTCTTCAGTACGCCCTCGTAGCAGACTTGACGAAGAAACAGACAATGAGATATAAACCACGGATGAAAACATTAAGATAGTGTGCGATATGTCAATGGACGATCGGTAACTAAAAGAACATGGGACGGCTAACAATATCAAAAGGAAGATTACAGCACGTTTTATGTGCGACAAAACTTTCTGAAAAACAAGTGCCATTGGTTTCAGTGAATGATGAACAAAAACAAATGGGAAAGCCAGTGTTTTGACCGAAGTAAGATGAAATTCAAATAGTATAGTGCGGCGTATTATTATTACAGAACGGAGCTGCAGAAGCAAAATCGAAATGAAAATAGTTGGTGGAAGCTGGTGGCCCTCCATATCAATAGGAAAGGTGATGTTTTCTACAAAAAGTGTTAAGCCAGTGTTGTCTGCACTCCATAAAAAAGCTTATAGTTGCTTATAACTACCTTGTAAAGACTAAAACATTAACCGGCCAGTATCAAGCAAATATCTCGGTCAGTTGTATGTAAAATTAGTGTAATTGAGACTGGATTCCCAAACAAAGCTATCCTTAACCCTTGCAGTACTAACGTGTTTCCCACAATGTTTACCAAGGGGGAAATGGGGGAGGGAAATTTAATGCCCACCATAGAAGAAAGTCGATGTTATCTTTTATTAACAACATACTAACATACTTTTTCAATAGGTAGTTTTGTATAAGTAGGGTTGGAAGCTGACATCACAAAAATGTTCGGACTCACATGCGGTTCCTTTCCGCCGAAATGTCTTGGCTCATACTCGTCTAGGGGTTGAACCGCACCTGTCACATCACACGCCCTAAATTAGACACTTGTGACCCTTTGGATAAAGTTTGCGAAATACAAAGTTAATATAACATATAACAACAGTAATAATAATAGCGGGAACTAAATTAACGACCCATAAATGATGTAGGCCACACAGTTGCTATTTGGTTAGAATAATGTTTGTTCAGAAAACAAACTAATAGCGAAAGTGGTCGTATTTAGAGTTACTGTTACACTCGAGCGCATATCCATTTGACACAATTCGTTCGTTCACAATCTCATCGTGAAACACAAGTCCAATAATCCACCCAGTTATCTACGCAAAAAGTTAAGAGTTCAAACCAGGAGCGCGGCTGCTCACTGCTCAGAGACGAAGTTCCGCCATACCACACTACGCGAAGTTTTCTAAGTCGTTTCACTTCCTAGTTACCTAAAGACCGACTATCCGCTTTCGCGTCTCAATCCGAACTATTCCCTTTGGTGTCTAGACCAGAACTCTCCACTCTGGTGTCTCCAGCCGAACTGTCCCTCTGCCCGTCCCCGGCCGCGTCTCCGGCGTGCCGAACATCGTCGCTCAACTGAAGAGTGCAGTTCCGTTCCCTGAAGCCGTCCATCTGGTTGGCTACAGCTTATTCTACATTATTTTACATTTTAACATATTTAAATAATCAAAGCTTCATCACTTTCACGTTCTAAATAAAGTGACAATAATATCCATTACATAATAAACGTTAAATTCTTTTACGTAAAAGGCGCTTCAGTCTGGAACCGCGTGACCGCTGCGGTCGCAGGTTCGAATCCTGCCTCGGGCATGGATGTGTGTGATGTCCTTAGGTTAGTTAGGTTTAATTGGTTCTAAGTTCTAGGCGACTGATGACCTCAGAAGTTAAGTCGCATAGTGCTCAGAGCCATTTGAACCATTTTTTTTTTTACGTAAAAACAATACAATTTCCCTCTTTGCTTTGAATTCCACGGCCAGTAGCCTTACACCAATGTGCTTTCTGATAAATAAATAAAGGACAAAAGTAACTATTACGCTCTAAACCTTACAACAAATATTAGACTACCTAATGATTCAATAAGATGTCATGCTGTAATCGTTCAATGTGTTTTGTGTGGAGGAAATGATGATCTGATGCTTAACTGAAAATACTGATAATTTAAATTTACTATATCTTTTAAACAAATAAAGCTACAGAGTTGGTATTTACAACATTTGTCATTTTAATGATGCGCTTCTATATGAACTGTCGATCCTTAAGATCGGCTAAAGCGCTCAGTTTTTTGCATTCAGGTCTTTGTTACAAAACTTGTTAATTTCACTTTAAGAGTAAATCCTAAACTTTTATAGATATAATCAATATTCAAGTTTCTTTGGGATCACCATGAAAATTTATGAAGGATGGTAGCTTAAAATTACTGTGGCTCCATTCCTTGAGTTACTACAGCATTAAATAGTTTTCATAAATGTTTTCCTTTATGGCCGATCTTAGGTCAGCCATATTTAACACTGCTACGCTTGTTTGCCAGAAGCAGCTTCTACGGGGTTTCCCATATGACGTAGGTTCTCGTCTGTCTTACTCGCACATTACAGCGCTTAGGTCTCATTCAGCACAATAGACGTCTGTGAATTTCCCCATCTCATGGCGAATCTGCCCTCTTTGTGGCACACGGTCATGGATGATAGGGTTCGTTTCACAATTCCTGAAGGCTGACTATTTCGGCCATATGTTTAAATGAGAGCGAAATGCTCGTCAAATCACAGGGTCCAGAACCTGAAAATATCTTTAGGCACGACCTTGCGTTTTCTACAGTGCGTGTATACAGAGTAAGGGTACTTCATAGCACGACTAATTTTTTTTGATAATACAGATTTCGTTAATTGTCGTTCAGTTTTATTCACTACATACTTTTCATAGATACGTAGGTGTGCAAGACCGGTCGAGAGCTTCGAAATAAGAATATGACATTTGCTGTGGAAAGTCACATTTACTACTAAGACTTAAGTGTTTGGGTTACGTTTTAATGAAAAATTAAGAACAATTACGAAATCTGCTTCAATAAATTATTAAAAACACTAAATATTTATTTCCAAATTTTAAAGTTTAAAGTCCGTCACAAGATTTCAATTATTTCAAAAGGTGGGCATAATGAATCGCCTCTCCCTTTTGTATTGCGAGAGCTAAGACAAAAAAGAAATAATTTTTTGAGATTTTTCAACGATTTTCACTTATTGACTAACTAGTTTTCAAGTTCTTAGGCGGTAAAGTCAACTCATGATGCGAAGCCGAAAATCAGGTAAATGACTATATAAAAATTGTCGTAGGATTTGAAGGAAGTGTTAGTTTTCTGCTCGTATTATTGTGCGCCGAAAACCTCGATGCAGAATCGAAAATTTTCTTGAGAATGAGGTAATTGGCGGATTTACCCAAGTCTTCTCACTAGACGCTCGATTTGAGATACAGCTATTACTAAAATTAGATGAGTTTTATTTTGTGGCGGGAAAAACATTTTGCAGAGGTGCTGGGCAGAGGTATTTCGCAAGGATCTCACTCCTTACCGGAATAACGACAGAAAAATTGGACTGCACAGAAAGGGGACTACACAGAAAAATAAGCGCGTTTGTCACGTAAAGAGCACAGTTCTGACGGCCAGGACGAGATGCTCACATGCGAAGAGGGCTGATACGGACTGGAGGGGGGGCCGAGCGCCGCCGAGCAGCAGCCGCCTGCTGTGTGTTCCGCCGCCGCGCCGCCGCCGGCTGGCGACAGCTGCGAGCGGACTGGTGACAAGTGACGCCGGATGCGGCGACGGATTAGCGCGTCATTTCCGGCGCCGGCGTCGGCGCCGCGTGGGCCCGCAGCGCCGTCGACATCGACAAGCCAGCGACCCCTTCCGCTCTGCAAAAGCTGCTCGCTTCAGGCTGGCAATGTGAATGACTGAGCCCACCTAACGAGCGGTGCATTGGAACGCGTTAATACTCCCGCGTATTTTTTAGTAATGAGCAACTGGATTGATTACATTCCTGTAATCAAACTCATGCGCTGTCTTTCCGTCTCTCTTTTACTTACTTCGACATTTTAAACTCGTATAGCATTCAGTCCGTTCATTTATAATGTTTCTCGTCTAGCATACGGGTGTAAGTGACGCCGCAATGTGAGCATCGATATCTCTACTACTACGTAAAAACAAGTCGGTGTTTGACGTTACTAAACACTTTGAAAAATACTAGACCGATTTACTTCACCTTACACACGATGCTCTAATTGTCATTCGGATGAACAAATGCTATACATTTTTTTCAGTATGTGTAATATATAAGTAAACATACGAATTATAAAGGGGAAAAGTTGTTTCCAAGTCTTTTTGACAGATTTACTCGAATTTTTTACGCAATACTCCAATAAAGATCCAGAAGGGGCATAGGCTACATCTTTTTTTTAAATTTGTTTTATAATATACACTACTGGCCATTAAAATTGCTACACCAAGAAGAAATGCAGGTGATAAACGGGTATTCATTGGACAAACTCACATGTGATTACATTTTCACGCAATTTGGGTGCATAGATCCTAAGAAATCATTACCCAGAACAACCACCTCTGGCGGTAATAACGGCTTTGATGCGCCTGGCCATTGAGTCAAACAGAGCTTGGATGGCGTGTCTAGGTACATCTGGCCATGCAGCTTCAACACGATACCACAGTTCATCAAGTGTAGTGACTGGCGTATTGTGACGAGCCAATTGCTCGGCCACCATTGACCAGACGTTTTCAGTTGGTGAGAGATCTAGAGAATGTGCTGGCCAGGGCAGCAGTCGAACATTTTCTGTATCCAGAAAGACCCGTACAGGACATGTGGTCGAGCGTTATCCTGCTGAAATGTAGGGTTCCGCAGGATCGAATGAAGGGTACAGCCACGGGTCGTAACACATCTGAAATTTAACGTGCCGTCAATTCGAACAAGAGGTGACCGAGACGTGTAACCAATGGCACCCCATACCATTACGCCGGATGATACGCAAGCTTCCAATGTGCGTTCACTGCGATGTCGCCAAACACTGATGCGACCATCATGATGCTGTGAACAGAGCCTGGATTCATCCGAAAAAATGGCGTTTTGCCATTCGTGCACCCTGGTTCGTCGTTGAGCGCTCCTGTCTGTGATGCAGCGTCAAGGGTAACCGCAGCCATGGTCTCCGAGCTGATACTCCATGCTGCTGCAAAAGTCGTCGAACTGTTCGTGCAGATGGTTGTTGTCTTGCAAACGTCCCCATCTGTTGACTCAGGGATCGAGACGTGGCTGCACGATCCGTTACAGCCATGCGGATAAGATGCCCGTCATTTCGACTGCTAGTGTTAACGAGGCCATTGGGATCCAGCACGGCGTTCCGTATTACCCTCCTGAACCCACCGATTCCATATTCTGCTAACAGTCATTGGATCTCGACCAACGCGAGAAGCAGTGTCGCTATACGATAAACCGCAATCACGATAGGCAACAAACCGACCTTTATCAAAGTCTGAAACGTGATGGTATGCATTTCTCCTCCTTACACGAGGCATCACAACAACGTTTCACCAGGCAATGCTGGTCAACTGCTGTTTGTGTATGAGAAATCGGTTGGAGACTTTCCTCATGTCAGCACGTTGTAGGTGTCGCCACCGGCGCCAACCTTGTGTGAATGCTCTGAAATGCTAATCATTTGCGTCACAGCACCTTCTTCCTGTCTGTTAAATTTCGTATCTGTAGCGCATCTTCGTGGTGTAGCTTTTTTAATGGCCAGTCGAATATGTAGAGGGGAAGCCCTTTTAGCAAATATATCGAAAACTTCTGACCGATTTTCTTCGCATTTGTACAGATATTTTTAAATCTCTGTGAAAATGAACTGCTATAAAGAAAATGTTGCGTTATGAATGTGTCCTGTTTCGTTTTTCCGCTCGCAATCAGTTTTAACTACGGTAGTAGGGTATGTAAAACACTAGACAAAGAGTTTCTCCCACATATATTCTTTCACCGGTATTACAATTTGAAACACAAATTGCAATCAAAACACTACTACGGAATCTGAATCGTCCACAATTTTGCAGTCTTATTCATTCGCATATTAAAACTGTGCGAAATACTGTCATTGAAGCTACTATCCTCATAGATCAAACTATTGGAGAAATCTCTCTGATATCCCATACAGCAATGTTCGCAACCCATTTACCTATTCATTTTGAGCGATTCCATTTCCCAATCAAGATTTCGTTTGCAATAACAACAAGATAGGCTCAGGATTACATAGAGGGGAGGAGATGGATAGGAGGGGGGGAAGAGGAAACAGAAACGGGAAGGAGATGGAGAGAGATAGCGGGTGGATGAAATGGAGAGAGAGAAGGGAGGGAGACCATGGGCAAAGGGAGGAAAGGAAGGAGTTCAGGGCTCTATATCGAATGCGTATCTAGTAATTGCGAAGCATTGCCGGGTTCGCTAGTGTACAACAAACACTGCCTGACAAAAAAAGTGAACCACCCAGAAGACACAGTTGGATGCGAATGTGACCGCGTACGCACACGCAACGTCCGTGGGCACGCAAATGATCAGAGTAGCAGTTCCCTGTAACAGGTAGCCACCAGAGTGAATTTTTTTTCATGTATAACGTTGTAGTCAGGCCTGGTAGGATTATAAAGGGGCGGGAACGGCGTCAGATGTTAAGCGATCACTGCGAAGAACACGAATCAAATGGCTCTAAGCACTATGGGATTTAACATCTGAGGCCATCAGTCCGCTTGACTTAGAACTACTTGAACCTAACTAACCTAAGGACATCACACACATCCATGCCCGAGACAGGGTTCGAACCTGCGACCGTAGCAGCAGCGCAATTTCGGACTGAAGCGCCTAGAACCGCACGGCCACAACGGCCGGCTCGCGAAGAACACGGAGGCGGCACTTACACGTGTGCGGCACCACCGTCAACGTCTAACAATTTGGAATGGGGCTCGTTGTGGTTCTCCATTTTGCGGGCTGGTAGAATTGATCAGCATCAAGAACTGCGTGCACTGAGATGTGAGAGCGCTGATGCGTGGGAGCAGGAGGGGAAGCGTCGTCGTCGCCAAGGTCTCCAGTGACCACGTGTAGCCACTACGAGGCAGGACTGCGGCACTGTGCATCAAGCACAATTTCACATCTGTGAACATCCCGCATCATTCCTCACTATTGGCCGAATACCAGCAGTACGCGGACGAGGGGTTTCCGTCCCATACGTAGGCTGCCGTGAGCCCCGCTACACAAACGGCTGCGTTTGGAGTAGAACTGCGACCACGACTCTTTGGCTGCTGATGAATGGCGTCACACTGTCTTCAGCGTTGAATCGTGGATGCATACTGCTCCGGATGGCCGACGTCAGCCAGTGTGCTAGCGACCTGAGGAGAGGTTCCTTCCTTTCGACTTTTGGAGAGGCACTATGGTTTTTCTGATGGCGTCATTGTCTAGATAGGCACAGTTTACGAGTTTAGATCACGACTGGTAGTGCATCAGGCAGCTCGGACGGCACAACGTTACGTCACGAGCATCATGCGTCCTCATGCGCTGCCTCTCATGCGACAGTATCGTGGTCTCGTTTTTTAACAGGACACGCTTGTCCAAGTGTGACACGAAATTAGAGCTATATTAATACCTTCAGCTGCTAACGGGCATTGATATGTGTCAAGGGGGACAGGTGAAAATGTGTGCCCCGACCGAGACTCGAGCCCGGGATCTCCTGCTTACATGGCAGACGCTCTGTCCATCTGAGCCACCGAGGGCAAAGAGGATAGTCCGACTGCAGGGACTATCTCGCGCACGCCTCCCGCGAGACCCACATTCTCACCTTGTATGTCCACACACTACATTCGTAGTTTTCCAACCCAACACACTCATTACTCGTGGTAGACATTCTTACCAAGTCCCGTAAGAGTTCGGGGAATATGTATGCATCCGCACAGAATAAGAATATTGCCAGAACTATATACTTAAATGGGTATGGTGCCTGTTCTTTCGCACATGTCCGAAAGAAAAGACACCATATCCACATAAGTAAATATGACACGTGTCTCTATGAGCTATTTTTGTGATTTTGAGCTACTACCGTGGCCAGGAACGTTCCCCGATATGTATCCAATACCGTCGCAGTGACAGCATCCAGGATATCAAAGCCGGCCGGAGTGGCCGTGCGGTTCTAGGTGCTACAGGCTGGAGACGCGTGATCGCTACGGTCGCAGGTTCGAATCCTGCCTCGGGCATGGATGTGTGTGATGTCCTTAGGTTAGTTAGGTTTAAGTAGTTCTATGTTCTAGGGGACTGATGACCACAGCAGTTAAGTCCCATAGTGCTCAGAGCCATTTGAACCATTTCCAACCAGGATACCAAAGACTAGATACGAAAGTTAATCAGTGCAAGCATCGAGACCAGACGGGGTGCAACTTCATATTGACAATTGGACTCATACTGCCTAGAGCTTTGTAAACTGGTCTCCATTTTGTAAGCCGTGCAGTAACATCACACACCTTTTGAACCTGTGAAATTTCATTTGTTATTTAGGTTCCCCCTCTCCTGAGTGTTTCACATTCTTCTTCTTCTTCTTCTTTTCTGGCAGTCTGCCATAACTCTACTCAAACAACAGTGGCTGTATGGAAGTGAGAAAGAAACAGTTCAGCTACAACAACTACCGTAACAAACTATTTTACATTCCGGGCGACCTCAGCTGCCGAGAGGCATGATGTTCGGAAAAACTCCGCTTACAGATGGTAAAACTGTTATTTATTAAAACACGACCGGTTTCGCGGCTCTAAGGCGCATCACCAAATGAAACTATATGGTAAAAAGCAAAGTACAGTGTCACCACATTTTTTGGATATTAAAATTAGTAAAGGAATGTCTAAAATATACTCACAACATTAAAAGGTGCTAGGCATACCCATCTCTCTTAGTCAAAGTTTACTATTCAGACAATATCGTCATCACTATGGCGACCGGAAGGTAAAGAAGACAGGGTCCATTCTTTAAAATATGCCTGCATCTAAAAAGTAAAAAGAAAATATGTTATAGTGAGCGAACGCTAAATTATTTTTTAAAGAACAGGCTGGACTGGCGACATAGAATGGTCACTTCTAACTTGATTAGTGCCGGCACAAGCAAATACCATGTATGCGGTAGTATTTTGCCAGTGTGACAGCAGGGCAGCTCAGTACAGAACAAGGCGAAAGCGGCGCACACGAACGACAAAGAGAGACTAGCTGGCTGCTGAACGGAAGCTACCCATGTTGACAGTGTGAGTCATATACCTTTGTGTAGGAGTGCTGGGTGGCTACCTTTACGATCGACAATAGAACATAATTTTATTGCATTGAAGCACCTAATCATACAAAGAATCAAAATCAGCCGGAATGCTATGGAGCTTTAATTTCAATTGGTTATTCAATGTGAATGTGCGTTTTCTTTTTTGTGTTTAGATATTTCCACTTCCTCTAATGTATTCAAAATATGGATCTTTTCTTTGTTGTGAAGTACTTTTAAAATTTCTGAAGGGCTTGTGATGCTGTTGCCCTCATAGTGTAAGTGCACTGATAATGCAGATCGCGGGTTATTTAAGTTAAGGTGTTCCTGAAATCTTGTTTGAAATGACATACCTGTATTTCCTATGTATTTCTAAGTCAATTATTGCATGGAATGCAGTATACATGCGCTTCATGATATTTATTCACCACGCATTTTTTCTTGCGCCTGACTTTTCTGCCTGGATCTGATAATGTAAAAGACGCTGGAATAATGTTTGTAGATCTCATCTGTCTACCATTTGTATACAAACGGATCAAGAAACAAACTTTAACGGATCTCATGTGACGTCCGCTACGACCATATACAACGAACGGTAACGAACAAAATGCAAAAAAAAAAAAGAAAAAAAAGAAAATAAAAAAATAAAAAAATTAAAAAATAAAATAAAATAAGAAAAAATAAAGTGGTAATGTGCTTCCCTACTATGGAGCGAGTCCGGGTTCGATTCCCTGCCGGATTGGGATTTTCTCCGCTCGTGGACTGGGTGTCGTATTGTCCTCATCATCATTTCAATATCACCGACACGTAAGTCGCCCAATGTGGCGCAACCTGAGACCTGAAACCCGGCGGCCGAACATCCACGGACGCTGCCTCCCGGCCATCAATGCCACACGATAATTTCATTTTTTTCCCCCCACCGTTCCAGGCTCGAACAGCGCGGGAAAAAAAGGAATCCAAAACACAAAACTAGCTGCCCTTCTTCGAACCCCTCCGCTGTCCTCCTTCAGCCGTATCTGGCATGGATCCCACATCGCATAGCAGTATTCCAGCAGAGGATGGACAAGTGTAGTGTAAGCAATGTCTTTAGTGGACTTGTTGCTTCTTCTGTGAATAAAACGCAATCTTTAGTTGACCCTCCTCACAACATGCTCTACGTGACCGCCTAAATTTAAGTTGTTCACAAGTGTTATACCTAGGTGTTCAGTTGTCTTTAGATTTGTGTGATTTATTACGTAACAGAAATTTAGCTGATTTCTTCATAATCAAGTGGATGGCCAACTGTCTCCTTTCGCACCATAGAGATATCTTATCTAAATCAATCCCAAATTTGTCTTGATTTCCTGATGATGTTACGTTATGTTATGTTAACCGGGGACCTAGAAACGACAGAGAGGCTCCGTCCCCGCCGCAGCCGCAGTGGTCCACAACCCCACGACGACTACCGCAGTCCACTTCACCCCTCCGCCGCCCCACACCGAACCCAGGGTTATTGTGCGGTTCGGCCCCCGGTAGACACCCAGGGAACGTCTCAAAAAAATGGTTCAAATGCCTCTACGCACTATGGGACTTAACATCTGAGGTCATCAGTCCCCTAGAACTTAGAACTACTTAAACCTAACTAACCTAAGGACATCACACACATCCATGCCCGAGGCAGGATTCGAACCTGCGACCGTAGCGGGAACGTCTCACACCAGACGAGTGTAACCCCTTTGTTTGCGTGGATGGCGTACGCGTACCTGGAGAACTTGTTTGCGCAGCAATCGCCGACATAGTGTAGCTGAGGCGGAATATGAGGAAACAGCCTACATTCGCCGAGGCAGATGGAAAACCGCCTAAAAACCATCCACAGACCGGCCGGCTCACCGGACCTCGACACAAATCAAATGACTCTGAGCACTATGGGACTTAACATCTATGGTCATCAGTCCCCTAGAACTTAGAACTGCTTAAACCTAATTAACCTAAGGACAACACACAACACCCAGCCATCACGAGGCAGAGAAAATCTCTGACCCCGCCAAGAATCGAACCCGGGAACCCGGGCGCGGGAAGCGAGAACGCTACCGCATGACCACGAGCTGCGGGCGACACAAATCCGCCGGGCTTATTCGTGCCGGGGACCAGGCGTTCGTTCCCGCCCGGAAAGCGTGCGTTAGACCGCACGGCCAATCGGGCGGGCTCCTGATGACGTTAGTAGACGGTAAGTGAGAATACCGTCTCTGAACAACCGAAGAGGGCTGCTCAGATCGCCTCCCAAATCACCCATATAAATTAGGAACAGCTAAGGATCTATAACACATCCTTGAGCAACGCATTCCGTTACACGGCATTGACCTTAGTGAAGACTAACTTAGTTCATCTGTTTCAGTTTTAGGATTGTCTCTGATGACAAAATACCGTTATTAACATAGTAACAGTCCATAATTTTAATTTTTGGTCATCGGATGCTTTTCCATACACCTGAAATCAGGTGGCCAGCAATCAGAGGGATTGTTTGATGACATCTCTTGCTGTCGCAGGAAAGGAACGTTTTGCAACCACAGAACCTCACCCCGAAATGTTGACTCGAAACACTGATGTGGCATACGCAGCGCTGAGCGGGTCTTCGGCGGGGCAGCAGGCAATTCAGAACACGTGTGGTCGCGGTGCGTCGTGTTTTATTTTATTTATCGCCGAGCCGCGACGCGACGGCAAAGTTGTGTCACGTGCGGCGGCCGAGTTATCCGCAGCAATTAACGACGCCAGCGCCGCTCCTCCAGGTCACGGCCCTGCGGCCCTGCTGGAGGGCGGACCAAAAGTCGCCGCCGCGGCTGCCTGCGTACGGTTTTACGTCGCCGTCCTCGCTGTAGCGTGTGAGGACACTGGGCTGCCTTTAATGACCATGTAAGCGGATGGGGTAGGGTCTCGCTGTCCCCTCGCTTCTGCGTGTTCACCGTTCATTTTTAATAAGTACACTGGCCAAAAGGTTTGCCACTCCCAGGGTATATCACGCAAAGAAAAGATGTCGTGATTTTAAAGTTTTACTAAGACCGTCTTATCTGTCTGTTCGATCGAACTTTCGTAAGGTTGTACAGGTCATTCTACCACAAAGGCCTTATTTTACGGAAATCACAGTACGAAAAGGAAGATATTGCAATTGAAAGTATTATCCGTACTAATACTGTAAATCCGGTCTCGTAAGCTGACATACGGCCGGGAGAGCGGTGTGCTGACCACGTGCCCCTCTACATCCGCATCCAGTGATGCCTTTGGGCTGATGACACGGCAGCTGGTTGGTACCGCTGTGCCTTCGTGGCATGTTCGAGCGTAGTTTTTTAATATTATAAATACGGAACTAACTCTGTGCGTTATGTTTTCAAGAGTAAACCGCTGAACCGATTTCGATGAAATTTGGTGCAGAGTTTGAACAATGAGGAAGAACATACAGTAGGCTACTTCAGGAAGTGTGTGGTACAAGATATTTATCGATTTGTTGAACAACATTGCGGAGTTATCGAAAATAATCACCCTTTGAAATAACATTTACGCTTGGACCTTTGATCTTCGTCATATTTGTTCAAATGTCCGTGAAATACTATGGGACACCTGCTAAGGGTCAGCAGCTCGTGGTCTCGCGGTAGCGTTCTCGCTTCCCGAGCACGGGGTCACGGGTTCGATTCCCGGCGGGTTCAGGGATGTTCTCTGCCTCGTGATGAGTGGGTGTTGTGTGTTGTCCTTAGGTTAGTTAGGTTTAAGTGGTTCTAAGTTCTAGGGGACTGATGACCATAGCTGTTAAGTCCCATAGTGCTCAGAGCCATTTTTTGAACCTGCTTAGATCATCAGTCCCTAAGCTTACACACTACTTAATCTAAATTATCCTAAAGACAAACACACACATCCATGCCCGAGGGAGGGGTCGAACCTCCGCCGGGACCAGCCGCACAGTCCATGACTGCAGCGCTTCAGACCGCTCGGCTAATCCAGCGTGGCTTCATATTTGTGAAAGTGCTTTTATTGGTTGATATCTACTACATGATACGGTTCAGAGTAATAAATACAATGTTTATACAATCTTCACTGGGTGTAATCCATGCTTCCACACTATTTGTTGCATAATATACGCGCTGTGCGGTGCACAGCTACTTCAACGACACGATACATAGTTGCGCACTCCTGCTGACGCTCCTTTGTACGCACTGCTCGTCGGCTACGCTCTACATGCTGGCGCATCGTGCGCTGGGACAGATTGTGAGGTGGGAGAGAGGGGCTCACAACACAGGCTGTGCTTACACGAGCAGGTGGACACGTTTGGGCACCTGATATTATCGCATTTACAGAGGCTTACTTACCCTCACTCATTGTAACAAAACTACTGATTTATAAGTCCGGCCATGGGCAACAGCTAGTTTTTAATAAGTTCGCTGGACGAAATACTAGGTTGTTATAATTAAATGGCAGCTACTCACAGAGGTCCAATGTGAGCTGCAGTTATCGTACAGCTTGGAAACTTGGTAGGTACTCATGATGAGATAACAATCAGTTCCAATTGTGCCCACCAGGTGCGAATCTGACGCTGTGAAAGCTGTAAAGACATATAGACATACAAAATTACAGTGAAATCCAGACTTTTAGCTGCTTACAGGCGTTGATAAATATCAAAGGCGACACTTGAAAATGTGTCCCCCGACCGGAACTCGAACACGGGATCTCCTGCTTACGTGCAGATGCTCTATCCGTCTGAGCCTCCGAGGACACAGAGGATAGTGCGCCTGCACGGACTTATCTCTGGCACGCTCCCCGTGAGTCCCACACTCCCAACTTACTTTCCACACACTACACTTGTAGTCCCCTTGCCCACTATACTCATTACTCGCGGCAGTCAATCTGCCGATTCTCGTAAGCGTTTGAGCAATGTGAGTGCATCCGCACTGAAGAAGCTCATTGTCCGAAAGAACAGATACCATCTTCATACAGACATGTTTCCATATGTAATGGATTACGAATGAGATGTAGGCAGAGAAGACGAAAACAGTGAGAAAGGCATAATGTTGGCTGGCTTATTAACCGCCCGCTGCACAATGTGTTCAGTATGAACACAGGACGACGAGGTGCTGTACAATGCTAGATTTTAACCTCATGGCCAAAGCTGGAACTTCTTTCCCAGCGTAAATCGGTTCCGAAGAAAGGCGTTAGCTTGTCTACAAAACATCGCTACCATACTGTAACTACTTCCCGCAATGGACCTTCTAAAGTAGCTGAACTTTAATTATAACCAGCGGGTATGTGTCACTCCCAGGATATGCAACTGTAATTCCGCTTAACACCGTTTATATCTACGATAATGGCTTCAGTGGGGTGCGGTTGGAAGGGGGGGGGGGTGGAGGAAGAGAGGCAAAAGTTCGTTAGGTACGCCATGTCCACTGCTCCAAGTAATCGGAGACAATTTCATATGGCTTAACATATCTTGATTTGACGGGCCAGTCTAGGTGCGATAGAGTGTACAGTCTCTGTGAGCGTGGTTTCGCTCGCCTTAGAAGGCGGTAGTGTCCATAGTGCACTAATCGTGAAAATGTTGAAGGAAGGGGAGGACTCGTCGAGTGAGAAGGAACCAACATCCTGACTTACGCTTACGAAAACGTGAACGAGTGGATCTAACATATGGTACGAAAAATACCCTCAAAACATCACAGAACCACCCCTGGTGCGATCTACACATTTCATACATTGCAGATTGAAGACTTCATGGGACCGTCAGTGGACGTTAATTTTTGTATTATTTTAGAAGAGCAAAAACGGTGACCAGTTGGGCCGCACTAAACGCCTCCAGTCTGCAACTGTCCAATTTGTGGGTTGTTTGACCAGCTGAAGTTTTTTCGCCACAGTCAGATGTGAACTTCTGCTGTATACTCGACTACAAATGTGTGTACGGTTCCCTCCGCAATGTTAACTAGGGAAGTGGTTGCGCTGGGCCTGAATTCCCTGTCAGTGGCAACTAGAGTCAACTCTGAAAGGATTGTGCTTCAGTTGGACTAGTGGGTAAGGACCCGTGGTCTAGGGGTAGCGTCTTTAATTCATAATCAAAACGTCTTCGGTCCCGGGTTCGATCCCCGCCACTGCCTAAATTTTGATAAATAATCAGCACTGGCGGCCAAAGACTTCCGGCATAAGAAGTCAGCCTCATTCTGCCAACGGCCTTGTCAAAGAGGGCGGAGGAGCGGATACAGGTTCAGGGCACTCTCTTGTCCTAGTGGTGGGAAATTGCCCCTAAAGGCGGAAGAATCAGCAATGATCAATGACATGAGGATGCAGAAGGCAATGGAAACCACTGCATTAAAGATACGTAACGTGTATCCACAGGACATGTGGCCTGTAATTGAAGAAGTGTCGTGATGATATCTCCATTGGCAAAAGATTCCGGAATAGTCCCCCATTCGGATCTCCGGGTGGGGACTGCCAAGGGGGAGGTTACCATGAGAAAAAGATTGAATAATCAACGAAAGGATAACGTACTACGAGTCGGGGCGTGGAATGTCAGAAGCTTGAACGTGGTAGGGAAACTAGAAAATCTGAAAAGGGAAATGCAAAGGCTCAAATCTAGATATAGTAGGGGTCAGTGAAGTGAAGTGGAAGGAAGACAAGGATTTCTGGCCAGATGAGTATCGGGTAATGTCAACAGCAGCAGAAAATGGTGTAACAGGTGTAGGATTCGTTATGAATAGGAAAGTAGGGCAGAGGGTGTGTTACTGTGAACAGTTTAGTGACCGGGTTGTTCTAATCAGAATCGACAGCAGACCAACACCGACAACGATAGTTCAGGTATACATGCTGACGTCGCAAGCTGAAGATGAACAGATAGAGAAAGTGTATGAGGATATTGAAAGGGTAATGCAGTATGTAAAGGGGGACGAAAATCTAAAGTCATGGGCGACTGGAATGCAGTTGTAGGGGAAGGAGTAGAAGAAAAGGTTACAGGAGAATATGGGCTTGGGACGAGGAATGAAAGAGGAGAAAGACTAATTGAGTTCTGTAACAAGTTTCAGCTAGTAATAGCGAATACCCTGTTCAAGAATCACAAGAGGAGGAGGTATACTTGGAAAAGGCCGGCAGATACGGGAAGATTTCAATTAGATTACATCATGGTCAGACAGAGATTCCGAAATCAGATACTGGATTGTAAGGCGTACCCAGGAGCAGATATAGACTCAGATCACAATATAGTAGTGATGAAGAGTAGGCTAAAGTTCAAGACATTAGTCAGGAAGAATCAATACGCAAAGAAGTGGGATACGGAAGTACTAAGGAATGATGAGATACGTTTGAAGTTCTCTAACGCTATAGATACAGCAGTAAGGAATAGCGCAGTAGGCAGTACAGTTGAAGAGGAATGGACATCTCTAAAAAGGGCCATCACAGAAGTTGGGAAGGAAAACATAGGTACAAAGAAGGTAGCTGCGAAGAAAACATGGGTAACAGAAGAAATACTTCAGTTGATTGATGAAAGGAGGAAGTACAAACATGTTCCGGGAAAATCAGGAATACAGAAATACAAGTCGCTGAGGAATGAAATAAATAGGAAGTGCAGGGAAGCTAAGACGAAATGGCTGCAGGAAAAATGTGAAGACATGGAAAAAGATATGACTGTCGGAAGGACAGACTCAGCATACAGGAAAGTCGAAACAACCTTTGGTGACATTAAAAGCAACGGTGGTAACATTAAGAGTGCAACGGGAATTCCACTGTTAAATGCAGAGGAGAGAGCAGATAGGTGGAAAGAATACATTGAAAGCCTCTATGAGGGTGAAGATTTGTCAGATGTGATAGAAGAAGAAACGGGAGTCGATTTAGAAGAGATAGGGGATCCAATATTAGAACCGGAAGGTCAAATAAGGCAGAAGGGATAGATAACATTCCATCAGAATTTCTAAAATCACTGGGGGAAGTGACAACAAAACGACTATTCACGTTGGTGTGTAGAATATATGAGTCTGGCGACATACCATCTGACTTTCGGAAAAGCATCATCCACACAATTCCGAAGACGGCATGAGCTGACAAGTGCGAGAATTATCGCACAATCAGCTTAACAGCTGTTCTCATTTTTACTACTTCTCATTACCGTCGCCTTTCTCCGATTTACTCTCAAACCATACTTTTTCGATGTCCTCCGTCAATCCTACCTAGTAAGGATCCCATAGCCCGCAGCAATATTCCAGCAGAAGACGGACAAGTGCAACGTAGGCTGTCTCTTTAGTGTGTTTGTCGCATCTTCTAAATGCTCTGCCAACAAAACGCAATCTTCGCTTCGCCTTCCACACAATATTATCTATGTGGTCTTTCTAATTTGAGTTGCTCGTAATTGTAATTCCTAGGTATTTAATCGAACTGACAGCCCTTAGATTAATGCGATTTATGGTTCAAATGGCTCTGAGCACTATGGAACTTAATATCTGAGTCATCAGCCCACTAGAACTTAGAGCTACTTAAACATAACTAACCTAAGGACATCACTTACATCCATGTCCGAAGCAGGATTCGAACCTGCGACCGTAGCTGTCTCGCGGTTCCAGACTGAAGCACCTAGAACCGCCTGGCCACTCCGGCCGGCAATGCGATTTATCGTATACCAAAAATTTATCGGATTTCTTTTAGCACCCATGTGGATGACCTCGCAATTTTATTTGTTTAATGCTAATTGGCACTTTTCGCACCATACAGAAATTATCTCTAGATCATTTTGTGATTGGAACTGATCGTCTGCTGCTTTTACTAGACGGTAAATTATAGCGTTATCTGCAAACAATATAAGGGAGCTGCTCAGATTATCACCTTGATCATTTATATAAATCAGGAACAGCAGAGGGCCCATGACGCTACCTTCCGGAACGCCAGATATCACTTCTGTTCTACTCGATGATTTACCCCTATCACTAAGAGCTGTGACCTCTGTGAGATAAAACCACGAATCCAGTCACACAACTGAGACGATACCCCGTATGCACACAATTTGATTAATAGTCGCTTGTGAGGAACGGTATCAAAAGACTTCTGGAAATCTAGGAATATGGAATCGATCTGAGATCCCTTGTCGACAGCACTCATTACTTCATGGGAGTAAAGAGCTAGGCTGTGTTGCACAAGAACTATATTTTCTGAATCCGTGTTGGCTATGTATCGATAAGTCATTTTCCTCAAGGTGACTCATAATGTTCGAGTATAGTATATGCTCTAAAATCCTACTGGAAACTGAGGTCAGTGATACGGGTCTGTAAAACCTTTCTGTATAACCTTGCATTAACAACATCGATTCCACTGACAAGATGTTTTCCACCTCCTTACCTGAGTGGTCTGTGTAGATGACTGTCAAGCGCAAGGTCCAGGTTCAACCCCCAATACTAATAGACATTTTTTCGTTGTGGGAAGACGGAACGCATTTCAGTCAGCCTCGTGATGGCAACTGAGATGCTACTTGAGTGAGAAGTTGCAGCTTCGATGTGTGCAAAACCGAGAAGGGCTGGGAGAGCGGTGTGTAGTTCCGACACCCCTCCGTGCCGCATCCAGGTGACGCCAGTGGCTAACAAGGCCGTACATCGCTCCCAATTGGCCCATCTGTAGCCAGACCCACTGAGCTTTGCTTTTCTTTCTTTTTCTGATAGGATTTTTGCAAATATAGACTAAAATTTCGTCAGTTTTCCTATGTATATAACACACAGATGACAAATACATAGCCGGTTCGTTGTGGCCGTGCGGTTCTAGGCGCTTGAGTCCGGAACCGTGCGACTGCTAAGGTCCCAGGTTCGAATCCTGCCTCGGTCATGGATGTGTGTGATGTCCTTAGGGTAGTTAGGTTTAAGTAGTTCTAAGTTCTAGGGGACTGATGACATCAGATGTTAAGTCCTATAGTGATCAGAGCCATTTTGAACAAAGACATTATGACCACCTGCTTAACACACGTTAGGCCATCTTTGAAGCACAATACAGCAGTGATTCTGTGTGCCATGGATCCAGCATTAACTTGGTAGATTCTCCGGAAGTATGTAGTACTGGATGTCAACGCAGTGGAAGCGCAATTCCCGTAAATTACGGTTCGATGGTCTGTGGGCGCAGAGCTGGCGCCTGGTAACGTACCAGATGTGTTACGTCGAATTTGGTGGCCAAGACATCCAAGCGAGTTCACTATCTTGCACCTCAGACAATTGCAGTATGTTCATGCCATTGTGACCACAACAGTTGTCTTGCTGGACCTTCTCCCTGCAGCGGAGAGAGCACCATTGTTAAACTTCGTGGCTGATTAAAACTATAGTCGAAAAGCTCCTGTGAAATGTAGAGCGTAAGGAGCAGTTAATAGCAGAACTCAAGGTGTGAGGAGGTAAGAAAAGTTTCCACGGAATACAAAGTGCCGGGTCCCAGTTCAGATCTTGTGCATAGTTTAATTTCTGAAGAAGTGTCAAGGTTGTTGTACATATCTTCATGCCATCACCGTCTGGGAAGACATCGAACTTGAGGAGATACATGTGGTCCACAATAATGTTTATGTAGTCCACAGCTGCCAGAGTGACTTCGGTTACCACTGCAGGCCTCATGGAAACAAAGGCATGTCTGACAGAGTACAAGACAGCCCTCACCGGCAGGAATCAGTAGCGTAGTGCACGTGTTGCAACAGAAATTGTGACAGGTACTAGTAGGCTCTACTCACCGGCTCCGCGAACCGACTCCGCACGTCATCTATAGTCTCTGCCCTGAAGATGGTCTTGAAACCGAAACCGGAGTACGTAACTGCGATTTCGACTGCTTTTTACTGAAACTACTTTTTCGCTGCATCATTTTTGGCTGTACGCTGATAATGAACCTTGTAGGTGAGGGATATTTCTAAGACAATGCCTACGTATCAGATGGTTATAAGTATGCGTTAATAGGTGGTCTCACCGAACACATTAAGTTTCGGTCGTGCAGCCCTTGAGTGCATATGGAAGGCACGTATTTCAGTCTTTCAACGATTTGGTCTCACTCCATCACTATATTCCATCACTATATATGTCATAGCAGCCAGGACTTTTGCAATCACAACTAAACTTACTTCCTGCAGTGGAGTGAGAATTATGAAACTTCATGGCTGATCAGAACTGTTGACAAAAAGCTTCTGTGCAATGTAGAACGTAAGGAGTACTTCATAGCGGAACTCAACGTGTGAGAAGGTAAGAACAATGGCCACGGAAAGAAATGTTCTGGTTCCCAGTTCAGATCCGGTGCATAATTTCTGAGGAAGTTTCAAGGTAGCTGTATATATCTTCATTCCGCTCAAGTGTTCGACTTCGTAAGGCAACTACAAGATCATAAATGGTTCAAATGGCTCTGAGCCCTATGGGGCTTAACAACGGAGGTCATCAGTCCCCTAGAACTTAGAACTACTTAAACCTAACTAACCTAAGGACATCACACACATTCATGCCCGAGGCAGGATGCGAACCTGCGACCGTAGCGGACGCACGATTCCAGACTGAAGCGCCTAGAACCGCTCGGCCATTACGGCCGGCAGACAAGATCATCCACACAAGGAAAATGTCTGACAGAAACGACAGACGCAAACCAGCAGTCGTTTGTGCAGAAGGCTGACGATTCTGATTCCATTAGCGAAGTATGAGATCGTAGGAGTATCACTTTATATGTCGACAGCAGTTGGTTTAATTAAAATAAAATGTGACAGGACTCAGAGTACACTTTTTTCCATTAAAACTGCAACACAGTGCACATGTGGAGAGTGGTTTGTACTGTTGCGAGTTATTCCTTGCTGTTCCTTTCGGAAATGGAGCGAAGAATAAGATACTTGCATGTATGCCTATGTCAAATATCTATCTCCTTTACTATGTTCACAGCTTTCTTGCAAGCGATGAACGTTGGAGTCAGGAAAGTCGTTCGGCACTCTGTCGCAAATGGTGCTTCTCTGTACTTCTCCAGTAGTGTGTCATGAAAAACTCGTTGTCATCTCTTCGAGGACTCCCGTCTAAGCTCATCGAGCATTTACGTAACACTTCCGTATTGATCGAACGGACCGACATCAAATTTAGCAATGTTTTCATGTCTTCTTTTCAGTCGACCTGTTGGGAATGCCAAACACTCACAAGGAGATATTTTTGTCCTTTTTTTATAATTATGGTACTTGAAGTCCAGAACTCAAATATTAGTTTAAAAAGGAGTTAGATACAACTGTATTACATTATAGATAGACTCGAATTTGAAGATTTCCGGGCGACTATAATACCCTTAAATGAAAACAATTTTCCGACAGACAGTGTGGTTATGTGTCAGAGTACTCGTCTGATATGTAGGTGCCTGGGATTCCATTCCTGGCTGATGCAAATTTTTAAACAAATGGAGGTGTTTTGCAAAGCTTTCCGTGAAGAGCAAAATACGTAAATTTGAACACTCTTTGTTAACAATCTTTTATAAAAGATCGGTAATTGAGAATATGCACGGACGGAAAAAAAAATCACAACATCAAGAAGCAATTGTGCAAAACACACACACACACACACACACACACACACACACAACCACACACACACACACACACACACACACACACACACACACAAAATGATGGTAAGTGCGTTTCTACACCTGAAAAATGTCTATTTAAAGTTCGCGCCAGTCACATAAAAGTGGCGTTAGTAGTACCACTATGAGGATGAAAATAAGGTTTGCTTTAAAAATACGCTGTAACGGTCGTGAGCGTTAGTTACTTTCGAAATTGGACGTGCTGAGTTGATGCTAGTGAAGAATGCGTATAAGACGGCAAAGACGTCACTATCAACGTCTCACTGAGTTTGATCGAGGTCGTGTAACAAGGCTACCAGGATTAGGATGTTTCCTCTGCGCAACTGCAGAGAGGCTTGACACGAATTAAGCTACTGTACATGATTGCTGGCAAAGATGGCCACGAGAATGTACGGTCGCAAGAAGACTGGGCTCTGATCGGCCACGCGGTACTGCCGATAGGGAAGACCATAGTGTTCGGAGTATGGTTCGGGCGCATCGTATTGTATCTACAGCAGCGATTTGAGCACCACCATAGTGACACAACCAACTGTATGGTTCAAATGGCTCTGAGCACTATGGGACTTAACATCTATGGTCATCAGTCCCCTAGAACTTAGAACTACTTAAACCTAACTAACCTAAGGACAGCATACAACACCCAGCCATCACGAGGCAGAGAAAATCCCTGACCCCGCCGGGAATCGAACCCGGGAACCCGGGCGTGGGAAGCGAGAACGCTACCGCACGACCACGAGATGCGGGCAACCAACTGTAGCAAATCGCTTTCTTCAAGGACGACTCAGAGCCAGACACCTTGTAACATGCATTTCTATGACCCCAAACCGTCGCCGTTTGCTAATTCAGTGGTGTCAAGCGAGAGCTCATTGAAGGGCAGGATGGAGGTCTGTCGTGTTTACTGCTGAAAGCTGGTTCTGCCTCGGTGCCAGTGACGGCCGTCTGTTGGTTAGGAGACCAGCTGAGGACCGACAACCAACCTGTCTGCGGGCTAGAGACACTTGACCTACACCTGCTGTTACGATCTGGAGTGCAATTTCGTAAGACAGCAAGTACACACTCTCGGTTATCCCACGCACTTTGATTGCAAATTTGTACGTCAGTCTGGTGATTAGACCTGTTGTGCTGCTATTCATGAGCAGCATTTCAGGCGGTGTTTCCTAACAGGATAGCGCTCGCCCGTCGTGCAGTACAGCGTGTCGACATGTTGCCTTAGCCTGCTCGATCAGCAGATCTATCTCCAATCGAGCACATCTGAGATATCATTGGACGACAACTCCAGCGTCATCCATAAGCAGAATAAGCAGTCTCTTTGTTGACCGACCAAGTGCAACAGGCATGGAACTCTATCCCACACAATGACATATGGCACCTGTACAACACAATGCATTCACGTTTCTACATCTACATCTACATATATACTCTGCAAGCCACCCAATGGTGTGTGGTGGAGGGCACTTTACTTTCCACTGTCGTTAGTCATTACCTCCACTTCCTGTTCCAGTCGCGTATAGTACGCGGGAAGAACGACTGCCGGAAAGCCTACGAGCGCGCTCGAATCTCTCTAATTTTACATTCGTGATCTCCTCGGGAGGTATAAGTAGGGGGAAGCAATATATTCGATACCTCATCCAGAAACGCACCCTCTCGAAACCTGGACAGCAAGCTACACCGCGATGCAGAGCGCCTCCCTTGCAGAGTCTGCCACCTGAGTTTGCTAAACATCTCCGTAACGCTACCACGCTTACCAAATAATGCGGAATGCGCCGCTCTTCTTTGTATTTTCTCTATCTCCTCCGTCAACCAGACCTGGTACGGATCCCATACTGATGAGCAATACTCAAGTATAGGTCGAACGAGTGTTTTGTAAGCCACCTCCTTCGTTGATGGACTACATTGTCTAGGGACTCGCCCAATGAATCTCAACCTGGTACCCGTCTTACCAACAATTAATTTTATATGATCATTCCACTTCAAATCGTTCCGCACGCACACTCCCAGATATTTTACGGAAGTAACTGCTACCAGTGTTTGTTTTGCTACCATATAATCATACAATAAAGGATCCTTCTTTCTATGCATGCATTCAACATTCTGGCGGTTAAACCGGTTATTAATGTACCAGCACTTCACATTTTCAGTGGCTTATCTCTCGCTTACATTAATCTGTGATCTGTTAATTAGTTAAATATGCTATACAAATTTATTCGCAAAAATTCACTACTCTACATTTTTTTTTGTGCTGCTTTTTTTTCCCCTCAGCGTATATTTGCCACGAAAAGTCGGTCCTGGTGTGCGACGTGGAATTAAAAATAAGAATTTTTACACTTCTCGTAAAAAATACAATTAGATTTGTTAATTAGCTTATATGCTATGACTTTTATGATTAAATTGCATAAGTATTCGAAGTGAATGGCAAAAAAACGAAAGATAATGATCTAAATAAACCTCAAACCAGCAATTAGCGAGTCTCGAGCACTACCAATATTTTTCCGTCTTTATGTATTTTACGTATCACGAAACTGCTCGTAGAACATGCTCCTTTCTTTTAAAAATTTACAACAGCCAGGCATTCCACGCAGGGTACCCAGGTGGCAGATAAGCTCTCTACCACAGAGCCACGCTGTCTGTCCAGAAAAGTATTTTACTGTAGTGTATTAAAGACTCTCGCAAAACTTCATAGTTTGTTTTATCGAGTATTTTTAGAAGTTGCATTTATCATTTATTTGAGTTGTGAAGTTCATGTTCCATACATTAAAAAACATTACAAAAATCCGATTGTCGCTGGTCTCTTATTAGAACAGTGTGGAGCGCGCGTCCGAGAAGTGTTTGGTAGGCCTACTCTCCCAACAAGCCTTACCTACAAGTGATATTGTGTGCACGATCCATTTCACGTTGTTTCCCAACGTTGCGCGTACATATTTAGTCAACGTAACAGTCTTACCACGCAAGCTAGAGGTAAAGTTGGGCGTCTGCAGTGATCACACGCTGTATTAGAGAACGGATGTTACGTTTCCTTTCTTTGTCTCTGAGCTTTCCCATGTTTCAAAAATTAATTCAGGTAACCTGATCACCACGCTGGAGTTCTCGTTCAATGATGTCCCATATGTGCTCGATTGGAGATAGATCTGTTGATCGAGCAGTCTAAGGCAACATGTCGACACTCTCTACGGCACGTTGGGCGAGTAAGGTACGTCGAATCGTGCAAATTTTTTTAAAATAGCGTTAAGCAGAATGTGCACCATTGTGGAGCTACTATCTTAAAAAGGCAGCCAGTCACGGAAGAGTGCGGAATTTTGTGCATTTAGACTTTGAATTGTTGTGATGTGTAGTAGGTGTTTTGATGTGCAAATGATTAACATTTCAGTACAATTGGACTAGATCTACATCTACATACATACTCCGCAATCCACGATACGGTGCGTGGCGGAGGGTACCTCGTACCACAACTAGCATCTTCTCTCCCTGTTCCACTCCCAGTCAGAATGAGGGAGAAATGACTGCCTATATGCCTCTGTACGAGTCCTAATCTGTCTTTTGTTATCTTTGTGGTCTTTCTGCGAAATGTAAGTTGGCGGCAGTAAAATTGTACTGCAGTCGGCCTCAAATGCTGGTTCTCCCATGTCTAAGGACATGGGAGTAAGAGCATCTACATTCTGTGTGCAAAGGAAGATTTGGCATCGGTTTTATCACTCAGAAAACACGTGTCAACGTTGGCTGATAGTGAAAGATAATGTACGGAGAAAGTCTACCAGCACTTGTCGGGGTTCGACAACGGCAGGATCGTGCCCTATCAAGACTGCGGTTTATCCGTCCGCGATATTGCTGCTTGCAGTGGTCTGGATCCCGCGTCTCTCATGCGAACTTAGAATCGATGGGTTCAGCGACAAAGAATTATATAGACTGCCACACGCTTTAGCGGCTGACAAGACAGGCACGTCACAGCACGACACGTAACAAGATCAGGAAATTTTCGCGTCAGTTTCACTTTTCGTAAAAACTCTTTTCTCTTATTTTGCTTTGTTTTATTATTATTATTTGCGTAACAACGCATATACGAAAAGAGCCGTGAAATACCTTTTATTAATGCTGTGCCATGAATTTCTTTATAATCATTAATTTTCAACAAAACAGAATATATTGGGTTCTTATTGTTCTGTAACTGGCTTTCTATTAAAGGAACATTTTTCGTTACTGTAACTCACTATAAAAGTCAACATATCTTCCCTACTTTATAGTTAATGAAAATGAAAAATTATTTTGCTATGAAATATTTATGTTACAGTTCGCAAAGATTGTTCATCATCAAAATAATTTTGCAGTGGATTTTTGTTAAGAGTAAAACACCAATAATTACCACGACTAGCACAAGAACATGAGACTATTGTCGGAGAAAAATACGTTTTCACTATAAGGTTTGCCAGACAAGAACTAAGCACAGCGAAATTCCTATTATGTTACGAAGGTAAATTATCTTTTTTGTACTGTTAGTAATATATTATCAGCAGCCCGCGTCAACCTGCAAAACACATCATAAATTCTGCTGCTCTGCTCTGCAAGTCCGGAAGCTGAAAGAGATGATTTTATTTCACTATTACCTTCTTTGCGGTATGATCGATTTCTTTTTATGCAGTTTGAATGCGCCGCGGCAGCGGCTCGTTCGTTCGTAGCGCAGCTCTGCACCACGGATAATATTTAAATAACTGAAAATATCTCAAAAGGATGGGATAATATTCCAAGCAAGCTACTACAAATAATAATGCAAGGCTTCATTAAATAACTCTATTCAAAACATTCAAATATGTTAACTAATACACACCTTTTACAATGAGTACGTAATGGCGTACATCTATCGACCTTGACAAAAGAAGACTACGTTAGCATATACTACAGCGTCACAGGCTATCTTACTCGTACAACTCCAAAAAGAAGACAGAGAAATTAATGTTCGTTCTGTATTATTTATACTAGTGGTATATTCTTATCTTTGTATGATATTTATCGTCTGTGCGGTTTCAGTACTCGCCGACACAGATATTATCTAAAATAAATAATAATAAAAAAAAATACATAATTCCATACAATAACAGAATATGATGCACAATGTTCTCTCTTTACTACAAAATATGTCCTTTGCTAATAGACGTTACAAAATGTATATAAGACACTCTCGGTTTTCTTGCCGCCTGTCGTTGCACGAAAACGTCAGGTCAGACCATTCGTACCGTTTCCGACCGCTGTGCAGAACACCAACGCCATATTAAAAATAGAGAACTGGAGAAATCGGCAATTGCGGAGCACAGCCTCATGAAAAAACATAAAATATTGCTCGAAGAAACAAAAATTCTGTCCCATGCCTCCAGGTACCGGGATTCTGTTATTAAGGAGGCTGTTGAAATAAGAACGAACGAAAAGAACTTTAACCGTGATAGCGGATACCACCTGAGCTGTGCATGGAAACGAGCGCTTGATGCAGAGGAGCAGCAGAGACGTTCCTTCTAAAGTTTACGTTCCAACGGAAGCGGTGGCGCACACATTGACACCGTCTGCGACAGCAGTACGTAATCACCGACCAATCACAAGCCGACCAATCAGAAGCCGTCCACGGGCTGTATAAGGCCACTACAGCAGCAGTGAAGACAGTCAGTTGCTCCTGACGATGACGATCGAGGATATCGTCGAAAGCTCAAGATTTTATCAAGAATTGAAGCGGCAAGAAAACCGAGAATGTTTTACATATAAGTGCCGTCGCGAAAAACTTCGTTCTCGATCAGGAAATGGTCACGTTCGCAACAAGTGTTCGCAGTACGGCGAACAGTGTAACGACGTCTACATCTACATCTACATCCATACTCCGCAAGCCACCTGACGGTGTGTGGCGGAGGGTACCCTGAGTACCTCTATCTGTTCTCCCTTCTATTCCAGTCTCGTATTGTTCGTGGAAAGAAGGATTGTCGGTATGCTTCTGTGTGGGCTCTAATCTCTCTGATTTTATCCTCATGGTCTCCTCGCGAGATATACGTAGGAGGGAGCAATATACTGCTTGACTCTTCGGTGAAGGTATGTTCTCGAAACTTTAACAAAAGCCCGTACCGAGCTAGTGAGCGAAAAACTGCAACACGCAGCAGAGACAGGTTCGCACGACGACATCACTGAACACCGGTGTGGCTCCACACAGTCCCAGCTCTGCGTACAGCATCACGATTGATGTATCCAATTGTGGAGGCACGCAGGCAGGCGACAGTTGCCAGACTACATTTGTCATAGCCACCCACCACCTGATGCAATTCGCTACACAGCAACATTACCTCTGGTTCGCATAGCCAATAGTGTGGACGGCAACTACCTGAAGGTCGGTCACTGTACCCTATTTCAAAGTCTCCGTAGAATTACCTTGGAACAAAATAACGCAAGACCACGTGCCACCAGTCTTGTCCTCACTGGGAGGGCTGGGCAAAAATTTGTAAGCATCAAAAACACAACAAATCATCGTAACCAATACGGTCTAAAAAAAACCGTTGGCACTGAATATAGTTTCCAGTCGTCTTCGAATGAATAAACACAAATCCAGTATAATTTTCAAGGGAAACTTATGCCACACGGCCTGCAAAATAGTGAAAGGTTCGGGTAACGATGATGGGGCCGTATAGTGTTTACGCAACCTTCTTTTCAAAGTATACCGCAAAGGCTCAATGATTCTGATATCAGCTGAGAGTGGCAGCCAGGGGAGATGCAACAGTTCATCCTCGCGCTTACAAAAGCAGTCATGGACGATGTGAACTGTGTGACTATGGGCTCTGTCGTCTTGGAACGCAGGATCACTTGTGGGGAACAAACACTGTACCATGGGATGGATCTCATCAACCAATACGGCCACATTATCCTTGGTAATAATGTGATCTTGCAGAGTAACCGTGGGGCCCATGGAATACCACGATATGGCTGCTCAAATGGCTCTGAACACTATGGAACTTAACAGCTGGGGTCATCAGTCCCCTAGAACTTAGAAGTACTTAAACCTAACTAACCTAAGGACAACACACACATCCATGCCAGAGGCAGGATTCGAACCTGCGACCGTAGCGGTCGCGCGGTTCCAGACTGAAACGATATGGCTGTCCAAATTATCAACGAATCCCCACCATGTTTCACACTTGGGACGCAATCTATGCCAGAAGTTCAATACTATGCGCAACAACACTCACACGACTAAATGACATTCTTCTGTAGCCCCACAGTCCAGGTTTTAAAGCTTTGACACCACGTTTTTATTCTACATGTTTGAGAGTTTAACAGTGTGTAGATACATCCTTTAGGAACAATATTTTCATTTCGCCACATAATTTCCATCCCTCTCAACTGCCTTACGCCGTCTTGGAACCAGCGCCTGCATACCCGCACGGTAAAATTCTGGGCCAACCTGTTGGAGCCACTGTTTGGCAGAGTGCACAAGGGAGTCATCATCATCAAACCTTGTTCCACGAAGAGAGTCTTTCAGTTTCCCAAAGAGATGATAGTCACATGGAGCCAGGTCAGGACTGTAAAGCGGGTGTTTCAGTGTTGTCCATCCGAGTTTTGTGATCGATTCTATGGTTTTTTGACTGACATGTGGCCGTGCATTGTCGTACAACAGCAAAAATCCTGCTTTTACCGATGTGGTCGAACTCGACTCAGTCGAGCTTGAAGTTTCTTCAGTGTCGTCACATATGCATCAGAATTTATGGTGGTTCCACTAGGAAAGATGTCCACAAGCGAGAGTCCTTCGGAATCGAAAAACACCGTAGCCATAACTTTTCCAGCCGATGATGTGGTTTTGAATTTCTTTTTTCTTGGATGAATTTGCATGATGCCACTCCATTGAGTGCCTCTTCGTCTCTGGTGAAAAATCATGGAGCCATGTTTTATCACCAAGAAATTCATGTCCACCATTCTCGTAGTGTTCCAAAAGTTCGCTGCATACCGTTTCTCTTGTTTCTTTGTGAGCTACTGTCAACATCCTGGGAACCCACCTGGCACAACCTTTTTTTAACGCCAACACTTTCAGTATTCTGCAAACACTTCCTTCCCCTATCCCAAAGTAGCGTGACAGTTCGTTCACTGTGATGCGTTTGTCAGCAGTCACCAATTCGTTAACTCTCTGCACATTGTCTGGAGTTTGTGCAGTACGAGGCCTGCCGTTGCGAGTGGAATCCTCAATATTGCCGTGCCCGCGTTGACGACGTAACCTGCTTGCCCACTGACTAACTGCATTGCGATCGACAGCAGCATATCCATACACCTTTTCCAACCTCTTGTGAATGTTTCCCACTGTCTCGTTCTCACTGCCCTAGAATTCTATGACAGCACGTTGCTTCTAACGAACGTCAAGAGTAGCAGCCATGTTGAAGACGTTCTGTGACGGCGCTACTCACGGGAACAGGTTGAACTAAATTTGAAAACAAGCGGGAAGAGTGTATCTAAACAGTGTAAAACTTTCACACATGCAGAATGAAAACTGTATTTTTACAAAATAGTGTGCATTTCTTTTGGAGTGACCCTCGTATGTAGACACGAACACTAATGGTGTAGGATGTGAATAGCATCTGTTTTCTCTAAAAATCTTTAGCGGTCTTCACATGAAAAAATTCGGAGGCATTACTTTTCAGCACGCCCTCGTACACTGATCGTGCAACTCTCACTTAATTTCGAATGAAAGTTACTGACATTATTTGCTCTGCGAATGTTACTAACAGCTACCTAACAGTGTGTTTCCCCAGGGTGGTATGCCTCGTTTCTGTAAGGAGAACTGAGCATCTGCGTACGGGCGAACACGTATTTGAGCGGTGTCGGTGCGGAATTTATCCAAAGGACATTACGTGGAACGCGTGGTCCAAAATGCTCAATTTTCTCGAGAGTGGTGTGGCGGCCGCCGTCCTGTGCGCAGTGTTTAGGATAAACGGCGCCCGAGGCGGCGCCGGCGTCCACAGAGGCGTCCGACGGGTCGGGTTACAAAAGCGCCGCCAAGTTTGCGCCGTCGCTGCGCACATCCATTTTTCAAGATCTTTTAATTAATTAATTGCCGGGTGTATTAGGAGGAGGGAAAGGGTTGCAGCGCCGAGGAGGCCCGGATATTCTTTATGCCTGCGCCCGGCTGGTAAAATTTCATGAAATTATTAAGAGTCGAGTGGTATGGCTGCCGGGGCAGAAAGACGGGGCTGGCTTGTGAAGAAGGTGCTGGCGGCTGGAGGGTGGGGGGATAGGGGGAGGGGGGTGGCAGTGGCGTGGCGAGGAAGTTCGGAGGGTGAGGGCGAAGAAGGAGGTAGCCGAGTCTCTGCAGCGATTCCTGCGTGCACTTTATGGTTTTGGGCTAAATTTCATTAGCGGCGCCGAGCGCGCTGAATAATCAACAATATCTCACGGAGCTATTGTAATGATTACTTATCCCGTTCCCGTTAAACAGCGCTCGGAAAGAGAGGGATGCTAGGGGGGGGAGGGGGGAGGGGGGAGGGGGGAGGGAGGGAGTTGCAGAGTGGTGTTGGCGCAGAGGGGAGGAGGCGCGCTAGCGAGGTAGCCCGCAGGCCCGCTGAGAGGCTAATGAAGAGACGGCGCACGATTCGGTGATGCTCTGTCATACAGCTGCAATCTCCGCCACTCACACCGCGTGTTTTACGGCGGCTTCCGGCAGCGGAGTGGAGTGGCGAGGCGCTGTTTGGGCACGGGGGTCTGGGGAAAGGGTGCGGCCCAAGGTAGCGCAGGCGGGCATTAATCCGCCTCTTTCGCCGCGGGAACGCTGCAGATTATCTCCGAGTTTATGAAGTTTAGTCCGCGTCCTTCACTTAGTGGAATTTTATCCCCCGCGCGGGGAACTAGTGCTCCTGGCGCGGTGCAGCCCTTTCTTTATCGGCCGGCCGAACGGCAATATTTTGGCGTAGTCGCGGGCTCGGCCGGGCTTACACATCTCCAGTTTAATCACGGCGCGCCCGCACAGCACTTGTTTGCTCTCTCGCTAACGGCAGCCGTGGAGCCGGCAGCGCGTAGCGCTGTTCACTCAGGTGTGTTCCGTACCTCTAAGAAGGTACAAGGCTGACAGTTAAACTTGTAACAGTAAGGATGACAAATAATGAAATTTTACGCATTTTGGGTAAGAAGTGTAGTGGAAAGAACACATGATTAAATTTGTTGCTGGTTTTGAGGTGTAAAAGCTCCGAAATTTAGTACACTGTGCTGTCACTTCTGGCAGATGGTTCAGATGGCTCTGAGCACTATGGGACTTAACATCTATGGTCATCAGTCCCCTAGAACTTAGAACTACTTAAACCTAACTAACCTAAGGACAGCACACAACACCCAGTCATCACGAGGCAGAGAAAATCCCCGACCCCGCCGGGAATCGAACCCGGGAACCCCTCTTCTGGCAACAACAACGGCTCAAGCTTGGCTTGACACTTAGTTTGAACTGACAAGAGGATCACACCAACTCTTCACCAACGATTTCATCTGAATTCATGGTGTGTGCAGGGCTTGGCCAAAAATAAGAGAAGTGGAAGCCTCACGTCGCCAAGCGTCCGGTAAAAATAGCCGTTTTGGCGCCGGTCGGGCGAGGGATGAGCCATTCATGCAGTGTAGTTTCGGTGTAGTAGTTGGCAAAGTGGTAAATGTATATAACTTGATATCGTGGGTTCCTGTCTCTATGCACAATTTTTTTTTAATTTTCAATTTTTACATTGCTTACAGTTTAAATAAAGCGGAATAATTGCCTAGTATTTATTAATATTTCCGAATAATGCATGAAAAGGAAAGCAAAGGAAAATTCGGGGTTGCAAATAAATTTCCGGGAAAGGTCTGTAATTAACAGCGTCCATGGCGATTCTGCAAATTACACTCCAAGAAGGAATCGTGATTAAAGCGAACAGTACTTCGTATTCCTTTCGTTTCATTTGGATTTTTGAGCAGCCCTCGACAGCTAATGCAACCCTGCGATGTCTGTTTTTACTGCCAGTCTTTTCGTGAAGAAGCTACTCGCATCTCATCGAGACAGAGAGAGAGAGGGAAAGGACATCCTGAGACTACTGCATGAAAATACATTCCATTGTATATCAACAGCTACCGTCGCCAATATTTGTCGAAACGATGCGGTACAGATGGTTTACTGCCAATCTGTCCGATGAGGGAGAACGTTTTATGAATGTAAACCAAGTATTTTTTTCTACAGAAACATTTAAACGACTACAACGTGTACAAGATGCCGTGAAAGTTACTGCTTCCTCCGTTTATACGACGAGTATCATCTCAGCTCGTCAATTGTAAAATAATGAAAGTATCTAACATTTCATATGAAGCTCCAGAGTACACCTTACAGTCTCTTCCTAGACATATAATTGTCCTGAATTTTCCTTTGCCTTTGCCTTTGCCGCCTACAGGAAAATTAAAGAGACCTTTGGAGATAAGAGAACGACTTGTATGAATATCAAGAGCTCAGATGGAAACCCAGTTCTAAGCAAAGAAGGGAAAGCAGAAAGGTGGAAGGAGTATATAGAGGGTCTATACAAGGGCGATGTACTTGAGGACAATATTATGGAAATGGAAGAGGATGTAGATGAAGATGAAATGGGAGATACGATACTGCGTGAAGAGTTTGACAGAGCACTGAAGGACCTGAGTCGAAACAAGGCCCCCGGAGTAGACAATATTCCATTGGAACTACTGACGGCCGTGGGAGAGCCAGTCCTGACAAAACTCTACCATCTGGTGAGCAAGATGTATGAAACAGGCGAAATACCCTCAGACTTCAAGAAGAATATAATAATTCCAATCCCGAAGAAAGCAGGTGTTGACAGATGTGAAAATTACCGAACTATCAGCTTAATAAGTCACAGCTGCAAAATACTAACACGAATTCTTTACAGACGAATGGAAAAACTAGTAGAAGCCAACCTCGGGGAAGATCAGTTTGGATTCCGTAGAAACACTGGAACACGTGAGGCAATACTGACCTTACGACTTATCTTAGAAGAAAGATTAAGGAAAGGCAAACCTACGTTTCTAGCATTTGTAGACTTAGAGAAAGCTTTTGACAATGTTGACTGGAATACTCTCTTTCAAATTCTAAAGGTGGCAGGGGTAAAATACAGGGAGCGAAAGGCTATTTACAATTTGTACAGAAACCAGATGGCAGTTATAAGAGTCGAGGGACATGAAAGGGAAGCAGTGGTTGGGAAGGGAGTAAGACAGGGTTGTAGCCTCTCCCCGATGTTGTTCAATCTGTATATTGAGCAAGCAGTAAAGGAAACAAAAGAAAAATTCGGGGTAGGTATTAAAATTCATGGAGAAGAAATAAAAACTTTGAGGTTCGCCGATGACATTGTAATTCTGTCAGAGACAGCAAAGGACTTGGAAGAGCAGTTGAATGGAATGGACAGTGTCTTGAAAGGAGGATATAAGATGAACATCAACAAAAGCAAAACGAGAGTAATGGAATGTAGTCTAATTAAGTCGGGTGATGCTGAGGGAATTAGATTAGGAAATGAGGCACTTAAAGTAGTAAAGGAGTTTCGCTATTTGGGGAGCAAAATAACTGATGATGGTCGAAGTAGAGAGGATATAAAATGTAGGCTGGCAATGGCAAGGAAAGCGTTTCTGAAGAAGAGGAATTTGTTAACATCCAGTATTGATTTAAGTGTCAGGAAGTCATTTCTGAAAGTATTCGTATGGAGTGTAGCCATGTATGGAAGTGAAACATGGACGATAAATAGTTTGGACAAGAAGAGAATAGAAGCTTTCGAAATGTGGTGCTACAGAAGAATGCTGAAGATTAGATGGGTAGATCACATAACTAATGAGGAAGTATTGAATAGGATTGGGGAGAAGAGAAGTTTGTGGCACAACTTGACCAGAAGAAGGGATCGGTTGGTAGGACATGTTCTGAGGCATCAAGGGATCACCAATTTAGTATTGGAGGGCAGCGTGGAGGGTAAAAATCGTAGAGGGAGACCAAGAGATGAATACACTAAGCAGATTCAGAAGGATGTAGGTTGCAGTAGGTACTGGGAGATGAAAAAGCTTTCACAGGATAGAGTAGCATGGAGAGCTGCATCAAACCAGTCTCAGGAATGAAGACCACAACAACAACAACAATTTGCTTTTGACGCCTTTTATGAAAGTATTAATAGATACAATACACTGAGCAATATTTCTCTTTAATTGAAGTGTAAGTAATTCAAAAACTGAAAATAAAATACGGTAACATTGCACCTGGATCACACGACCTTCGGATTATCTCCCTGCACTCATTCCGCTGAGCCAACTGGTGTATAGAAAACACGCCAATATCAATGCTGAGTCCTCGCCCGACACATGTCAAAACTGCATCTGGAGTGTGCATTTCGTTTGGAGTGACCCTCGTATCTGCAGCCTTCTGCCGCTAGAGGACTCCGAATTGTAGTGTGTGATGAGGCAGTGTGTAACGTAACGTCATGTCGGTACGTGAGAAACACCGTGCTGTAATCGAGTTTCGAATCCGAAGAGTTCGTGCACCTGAGTGCCTCAACATCACGCAGACATTTGACAGGACAGTTGCCTTGTACAGACCAACATTGTACTAATCATAGCGTGTAGGCTTTCACGGCCGGCGTCTTCAGTAATTAAAACTTCCGGGCTAAGAGGCCGTGATCCAATAGTAGAAATACTTCTCCCTGACGTTTCGTTGCCAGCTGCGGGCAACATCATCTGAGGTGAGTCTACAACTGGCTGCTAGGCCGTGGAGGTCCTGTCTGTATGAGTTCTATGAACAAATTAATGGAGTGGCAATGGGTAGCCCTCTAAGTCCAGCCGTTGCTAATATTTTTATGGAATTTTTTGAACAGCAAGCACTGCAGTCAGCCAGAAAAAGGCCTTTGAAGTGGTATCGGTATGTGGACGACACTTTTGTCATATGGAATCACGGTGAAGAAGAACTGAACCGTATTTTGAAGCATTTGAATAGCATCAATTCAAAAATACAATTCACTATGGAGACAGAGAGTAATGCACAGATTAACTTTTTGGACGTCTCAGTAATTAAACGAGCAGATGGGACTCTGGGTCACAAAGTCTACAGAAAAGATACGCATACCGATCGTTATCCTCATAGGGATTCGAACCATCATCCCAGGCAGAAGAGAGGTATTATCGAGACATTGGTGGACAGGGCTAATAAAATCTGTGTGCCAGCTTATTTGCAAGAGGAACTAAACCACTTGCGAACCGCTTTCCAGAAAAATGGGTACGCTGGCAAGGAGACAGATCCAGCACTCCATCCCAGAAGAAAAATGTCCGAAAACGTGCAACAACAACAACCATCGGTGGGGAAAGTTTTTCTTCCATTCATCCACAATATTACGGACCGTATCGGGAAAGTGCTGGCCAAGTTCAGAGTTGAAACAATCTTCACACCCACCAAGAAGAGTAGTGAATGCTTAAGATCGGCGAAAGATGCACGACACCCTTTAGGTACTCCTGGCGTGTATAAAATTCCGTGTAGCTGTGGGAAGGTTTACATTGGAACCACAAAAAGAAGTATCAATACTCGCCTAACTGAACACAAAAGGAACTGTCGACTGGGACACACGGACAAATCGGCTGTAGCGGAACATGTTTTTGAAACGGGTGACCATGAAATAAAATTTAGTGAGACGAGCGTGCTAGCTAAGACATCGCATTATTATGCACGCATGTATAGAGAGGCTGTAGAGATTTTTAAACACCACAATAATTTTAACAGGAAAGAAGAAGGCTTGAAGTTAGATAAGATATGGCGATCGACTTTGTACCAAAGATGTGACAATCGATTACCTTCGATCGAGAGTAATGACGTCAGCCAGAGATAGTTTTACTGTTGACAACACGTGACGAGTGGTGGCGCCCTGTACGCGCTCTATATAAACAGGACCTCCACGGCCTAGCAGCCAGTCGTAGACACCTCAGATGATGATGCCCGCAGCTGGCAACGAAACGTCAGGGAGAAGTATTTCTACTATTGGACCACGGCCTCTTAGCCCGGAAGTTTTAATTACTCAACATTGTACTGTTACAAAATGGAACCATGGTTCCGTCACATCTGAGGCCTTATGTATGGGCGTAGGATATCCGTGCTACACAATTCTACCTTCAGAGATCCCTCAAACACTAGCTGCCACCATCTAAAGTCATACCCGATCGTTCCCCACACTGCCCCAAGTAACACTGCTGGGCTTCTCCAAAATATTGGTAGAATGAGGCCACTCTGCAGGTCACCTCCATGCCCCCCGACGGTGGTTATCTGGGTTACTGCAGAACTGCGATTCGTCGCTGTACCAATGCAACTCCATGAATCAGCAGTTCGTGTTGCCCTATCAAGGACCCACTCCAAAAAACAACCTTTTGTTTTGAAGTGTCAGCGGTAGCTTGTGCATTGGACGATAATTCGCTAGTCCGTCTGCTGTCACTCTCTGACCAACGGTCTCGGAAGGTAGGCGCACGTGTGAAGGGGATGCGATATGCTTGGTGCACAATACTGCGATCCTCCCATGTGATTGTCAGAAATGATCGACCGGAACTATGACGACAAGTATGCTTTTCCTCATAATGCCGTCCAGTCCGATATTGGGTCACTGTCATATTCGCATGCCACACGAATTTGGATGTTGCACGATTTAACCAGCCAGCCATATTGAGACCGATCATCAGGCTTGTTTGAAAGTCTATCAGGTGCTGATAAAGCTGTCACACGAGTGTCCGTCACTTCCACGTCTTCCACAGAGATCACTCAAATGGACGCTGTTCCCGCCACTTATACACTGACAGAGAAAAACCGCAATACCAAGGAGTTCTGAGACCTAAACTAAAGTTTGTAGACATGTGTCTACATCTGGAAGATGACATCCGTTCAGATTTCACACCAGCCGCATAGGAGTGCGGATAGTAGCTAGACCACGGAGACACGTATCAGGTTTGCTTTAAACACACGCTGTAACGATCGTGGGTATTAGTCGCCTTCGAGACTGGAAGTGGTGAGTTGATGTAGTCAACGATGGCTCTAAGGTGCAAAGACGCCATGATCAATATCTCACTGACTTCGAACGACGTCGTGTAAAAGGGCTACGAGAAGGTTCATATTTCTTCCGAAATACTGCAGAAAGACTTGGTAGGAATATAGCCACTGTACACGTTTAGTGGCAATGGCGTCCACGAGAACGTTCCGTCGGAAGAAGACCGAGCTTCGTACGATGACGTGGTACTAGTGCGAGGGACGGCCACAGTGTTCAGTGTATGGCTCAGGCGCATCCTACTGCACCGACAGCAGCAATCTGAGCAACACGGTGACACAATAAACTGTTTACAAGTCTGTTACTTCAAGGGCAGCTCCGAGCCCGACGGCCTGTAGCACCCATTTCACTGACCCCAAACTACCGCCATTTTCTAAATCAAAGGTGTCTAGCGAGAGCTCTCTCGAGAGCATGCTGTAGATGTGTTTTCTGCTGATAGTTGGATCTGTCTCGGCGCCAGTTATGACCGTACGTTGGTCAGGAGGAGGCCAGTTGAGGGCTGCAATCAATCTGTGTGTTAGACGCGCTTGATCTACACCTATGGTTATTGCCTGGGATGCAATTTCATAAGACAGCAAGAGCACTCTCGTGTTTCTCCCAGTTACCCTAACTGTAAATTTGTACGTCAGTCTGGTTTATCGATCTTTTGTGGTGCCATCCATGAAAAACTTTCCAGGGGGGCGTTTCCCTGCAGAATAACGCTGCTCAACATACCTCTGTTGTAACCCAATTTGCTCTACAGGGTGTCGACACATTGTCTTCGCCTGCTCAAACACCGGCTCTCTCTCTAATCGAGCACATATGGGACATCATTGGACGACAATTGTTGTATTAAACAATCTGGTTATTAAACCTGTTATTAATGTACCAACATTTTACATTTGGAATAGCTTCTCGCGCATTTATATTAGCCTGTGATCTTGCAATATTAATCATTTCGACATGTTAACTAGACGGATGATTTCATTACTCCATATTAATTACTTTCTGATTTCCGCTGGCTTAGCTGAGTGGTAACGTGCTTGCCTCCCATGCAGCTGGTCCGAGTTCGATTCCCGGCCGGCTGGGGGATTTTCTCCACCCGTGGACTGGATGTAGTGTTGCCCTCATTATCATTTCATCCTCATCACCGGCTCACAAGCCGCCCAGTGTGGCGTTGATTGAAGTAAGAATTGCACTCGGTGGCCGATCTTCCCCAGTTGAGGCCTCCCGGCCAACAATGCCTAACTATCGTTTCATTTCATTTTTGGGTGTCACGATTTTGTTCTCCTCAGAGTATATCCCTGCGATTCTGGTAACGACAGTAAGCACGAAGAACACTAATGCGTTCTGGCGGCCACTGTACCCGTCACAGAGAATTGCATACGTAATGACTTACACACCTGGTTATGGAGTGTACAGGTATGAAATGTTGTCGACTTCACACAATGAGTCCTGAGCGGTTCACCGTTTCATCAGGCTGTGTGACCCTGATAAGCCAGGACATTATGACCACCTACTTAATAGCCAGTATGTCCACTTCTGGCACGGATGACAGCGTCGACTTGTAGAGTCATCAATCTTCTGACTGGTGTGATGCGCTCCGCCACCAAATCCTCTCGTGTGACAACCTCTTCATCACAGAGTAACGTCTACCGCCTGCTTTCTCAGTTACTTGTTGCATTTATTATAATCCCTATCTTCTTCTACAGTTTTTTCCATCTACAGTTCCCTCTACTACGATAGAAGCCATTCCCTGATGTCTTAACATATGTCCTATCAATCTGTCCCTTCTCCTTGTCAGTGTGTCCTTCATATTCCTTTCATCTGCGTTTCTGCGCAGAACCTCCTCATTCCTTACCTTATCAGTCCACCTAATTTTCAACATCCCTCTGTAGGTAAACATCTCAAATACTTCAGTTCTCCTCTGCTCCAGTTTTCCCACAGTCCATGTTTCCCTACAATACAATCCTGTGCTCCAACCGTACATTCTCAGAAATTTCTTCCCCAAAATCAGGCCTATGTTTGATACTAGTAGACTTCTCATGGCCAGGAATGCCCATTTTGCCAGTGCTAGTCTGCTTCCATTGTCCTCCTTTCTCCATCCGCGATTGGTTAATTTGCGCCAAGGTAGCAAAATTCCTTAACTTCATTTAATTCGTCACCATCAATCCTGATAATTCCTTGCTCTTTCATTTCTGCAACTGCTCATTACTTTCGCCTTTGTTCGATTTACTCTCAGTCCACATTTTGTTGTTATTAGACTGTCCATTCCATTCAGCAGATCATGTAATACTTCTTCACTTCCACTTAGGATAGCAATGTTATCAGCGAATCGTATCACTGATCTCCTTTCATCTTTAATTGTAATTCCACCCCAGAACCTAATTTTTATTCCTCTCATTACTTCTTCGATGTACAGATCGAACAGCAAAGGATGGAAAGGCTAAGTCCCTGTCTTGAATGCTTTTTAATCAGAGCGCTTCGTTCTTGGTCGTCTACTTTTATTATTCCCTCTTGGCTCTTGTACATATTGTATATTACCCGTCTCTCTCTCCACCCATATTTTTCTCAGAATTTCGAACATCTCGCACCATTTTACATTGTCGAACGGTTTTTCCAGATCGACAGGTTCTATGAATGTGTTTTAATTTTTCTTTAGTCTTTGTTCCATTATCAACAGCAACGTCAAAATTGCCTCTCTGGTGCTTTTACATTTTCTAAAGCCAACTGATCGTTATATAACACATTCTCAATTTTCTTTGCCATTTTGCTGTATATTATTCTTGGCAGCAGCTTGGACGTATCATCTATTAAGCTGATTGTGCGATAATTCTCGCATTTGCCAGCTCTTGCAGCCGGCCTAGGCGCTTCAGTCTGGAACCGCACGACCGCTACTGTCGCAGGTTCGAATCCTGCCTCGGACATGGATATGTGTGATTTCCTTTAGGTTAGTTAGGTTTAAGTAGTTCTAAGTCTAGGGGACTGATGACCTTAGATGTTACGTCCCATAGTGCTTAGAACCATTTGAACCATTTAACTTGGGTCCTCCACTAAGAAGACGTTTTGGCCTACCAGACCTATGACATCTTGCTATGGCTGAGAGCGGCAGAAAGCGCTGTGTTCAAATTTTATACGTTGTGTGCGTTTGCTTAAAGATATTTGTGTTTTCGAAGTTAGTGTTTTTTTTTTTGGTAATTTACCGTACTTGCAAGTTGACGAAGTCATATTATTGCGTGGAGCCAATGGGAAAGTATATAAGTCAAGTACTACTGGTTTTGAGTTGGACAGTCAATTAATTTCATCTTCCCTTGCTTTTGGATCAAATCAGTTTTGATTGACATATGCAACTACTCCTATTTTTGGAAAACAGTTTTGTTTCACACTCTATATACATGGCCAATTATGCTGTTAAAAGTAGGTAAAAAGTCTCCATTTTGCTACAGGCGTTGAAAACCTGCCGCCAGGTTATGCAAGAATATTTCTTTTTTGTTGCAGGTACTCTCCATGTTCAGGACGAGAAAAGATGAGTTACACATAACAGCATGGAGAATTCATTGTCGTCCATAACATATGCCGATTATGTCACGAATCAGAGCATCTAGGCAGAAATGTGAGGTATGGATACATCAAAACTCTGTTAACGGCTTGCAGTTATTACTTTTTGTATTATTATATGTCGGTTTCATGGTGCGTCATGTCTAAATTTTAGGCTCAAATAATACTTTATAGCCCGACTTAATGCAATTCCAAGTAACCTGAGTATCAGTGATACCATAGATACAACTGAACGGGATAGTACCTACTAGGTTTTCCTGTGATATTCTGATGATAGGCCATCCATAAGAAGTTTCTACAACAAGTGGGCGCTTGTCATTGGCCACCTAAACAGATGTTGAGGAAGCTGAGTAATTCTTAAAATGCTCACGGACCTTCTACGCTACACATTTCACTTACCAGTCTCTTATGATAAGTACCTCACCAGTATCAGTTCTAACGCACATAAGCATTGGGTGACGAGACACGCATGTTTCTTGGACAACTGCGTTTGTCATATTCAATGGCAGATGAACCTAATACCTTTTAGATGTCAAAAGCACCATCCAAGCCTCTCAGGTAATTGTGTGACATAAACACAGCAGTAAATATAATCACAGTTTATGATGTAAGACTTTTCGACAACCGGCCGGTGTTGCCGAGCGGTTGTAGGCGCTTCAGTCTGGAACCGCGAGACCGCTCCGGTCGCAGGTTCGAATACTGCCTCGGGCATGGATGTGTGTGATGTACTTAGGTTGGTTAGGTTTAAGTAGTTCTAAGTTCTAGGGGACTGATGACCTCAGATGTTAAGTTCCATAGTGCTCAGAGCCATTTGAACCACTTTTGAACCTTTCGACATTACAGTGTGTAACTGGGAAATTTGAAGAGGGGTCGTTGAATGGGATTTTCTGTAAGCATTACAAAGCAATTCCCATAACTTTTTTAAATTTTGATTTAATTTGTTACATTTTTGACATCTTTTCCCCACCTGTCAGGTAAACACATTTAAATGTGAAACTTTAAATTTGAAACGATTAGCACAGTGCAACGTGTTAACAAATTCACTGGTATCTTACATTAAACAGTTACTGCCACAGTGCATGATTTTAGCAAATACACTGACATCCTACGTTACATAAGTAGCACTGTGCGAAATTTTAACAGTTACATCATTATCCCTTATTAAGCAATTAGCACACTGCGACAAATACAGTCCTGGTATGTACAAAGCCTACAAGGAACTCGACCCTGTGTTATTAATGGGTTAAAAACAATGCCGTAACTATGAGGCTGCCATAGAGTAGTCTGACACGGTATGATTACAGTAGGCTAATAAACGACAGTGGAAAATTCAAATACATACACAGGCAACAATCGTTAAAAATAATACTGTACGCAATTACCTCAAACCCACCACCATCGTTGGCGTTGGGTAGGAATAGAATATTTTTGCACTTTGTTTTAAAACACGTCGTTGCCACCTACGCACTGTCGTTGTGCATCAGACTGTGCCACACACCAGACACCAGCACAGTGGGCGGGCTTCTCCTCCCACAGATGAGGTCGACATGTCTCTGCACGCATGCCTTTCAGCCAGCTATGAAACCGCACACAGCTGTGACGACTTCGTGCAGTAGTTATTGGTTGCAGACGTTACATGATAATTTTACAGTTATGAGACCTTAGTTGTGATATAGATGTTATTGACACCACATGGCTACAAGTCAAGGTTTACAGCAAATACTTTGCAGCAAATAGAAACGTAACAACTGTGTGTGATACCACATTGTAATTTTGTATTCAGCTTTCTCAGACCGTACAAAAACTGAATCAGAAAGTGACTAGTAAATCAGATTTTATACGTTCCATTAACAGTACATCGTCTTGTAGAAACAGAAATTTTTTTTGTAGCGGGATATTTCATTTTAACACTCGTGCATTTCTTAGGCGGTGAGCCACGTAACGTTACCGCTGGACATATTTCGTAAACCACATCAAATACTGACGAATCGATTCCACATACCAAACGTGAGGAGAGGGGCTAGTGTAATTGTTTAATACAAACCATACAAAAATGCACGGAAGTATGTTTTTTAACACAAACCTACGTTTTTTTAAATGGAACCACGTTAGTTTTGTTAGCACATCTGAACATATGAACAAATACGTAATCAGTGCCGTTTGTTTCAATGTAAAATGTTAATTACATCCGGAGATATTGTAACCTAAAGTTGACGCTCGAAACCTCCGACGTTCAGTTGCGTGTTGTAACAAACACGGGCCACGGTCGGCGAGCAGCATCTGCAGGGACATGTTTACGATGACGACCGTGTTTACGAGTGTGGCTGTACTGCACTGTTGTGGTTTGGTCTAGCTGTCGCAGTGTCCGCATGTAGCGCTTGCTGCTATTGTTATTCTGCATTCGTCCTCGCACGCAGACCAACTGTAGTACACCGTGTTACCAGACGTCTGTGATAGTGTAGTGTTGTAGGAACTGTGACCATGGTGTATTCGAACTCTGAAAAGGCGGAGATGATACTCATTTATGGCAAGTGTCGACGAAATGGAGCTGAAGCTTGCAGGGTGTATTCAGAACGGTACCCGGATAGAGAGCATCCAACGTGCCGCACATTGCAAAACATTTACCGCCAACTGTATGCAACAGGTATGGCCGTAGCACGCAAACTGGTCCGTAACAGGCCCGTCACAGGAGAAGCGGGTGCAGTTGCTGTGTTAGCTGCTGTTGCCATGAATCCACACATGAGTACACGGGACGTTGCGAGAGCCGGTGGACTGAGTCAAAATAGTGTCATGCGCATACTGCATCGTCACCGCTTTCACCCGTTTCATGTGTCGCTACATCAGCAATTACATGGTGATGACTTTAATCATCGAGTGCAATTCTGTCAATGGGCATTAACAGAGAATGCGTTGCAGTTCTACCTGTTTACCGATGAAGCGGGTTTCACAAACCACGGGGCAGTGAATCTGCGGAACATGCATTACTGGTCCGTGGACAATCCTCGCTGGCTCAGACAGGTAGAGCGACAGCAACCGTGGACTGTAAATGTATGGTGCGGAATCATTGGCGACCACCTCATTGGGCCTCACTTCATTGCAGAGGCCCAAACAGCTGCAACATACAGAATGAGATTTTCACTCTGCAGCGGAGTGTGCGCTGATATGAAACTTCCTGGCAGATTAAAACTGTGTGCCCGACCGAGACTCGAACTCGGGACCTTTGCCTTTCTCGGGCAAGTGCTCTACCAACTGAGCTACTGAAGCACGACTCACGCGCGGTACTCACAGCTGTACTTATCCTTTCTTTCAGGAGTGCTAGTTCTGCAAGTTTCGCAGGAGAGCTTCTGTAAAGTTTGGAAGGTAGGAGACGAGGTACTGGCAGAAGTAAAGCTGTGAGTACCGGGCGTGAGTCGTGCTTCGGTAGCTCAGTTGGTAGAGCACTTGCCCGCGAAAGGCAAAGGTCCCGAGTTCGAGTCTCGGTCGGGCACACAGTTTTAATCTGCCAGGAAGTTTCAGCTGCAACATACATCGCGTTTCTACAGAATGATCTGCCAACGTAGCTCGAAAATGTTCCACTGCAAACGCGTCGACGTATGTGGTATCAGCATGATGGTGCACCTGCACATTCCGCAATTAACACTAGGCTGACTCTTGACAGGATGTTCGACGGGCGTTTCATAGGACGTGGAGGACGCATAAATTGGCCAGCCCGTTCTCCTGATCTTACAGCTCTGGACTTCTTTCTGTGGGGTACGTTAAAGGAGAATGTGTACCGTGATGCGCCTACAACCCCAGAGGATATGGAACAACGTATTGTGGCAGCCTGCGGCGACATTACACCAGATGTACTGCGGCGTGTACGACATTCATTACGCCAGAGATTGCAATTGTGTGCAGCAAATGATGGCCACCACATTGAACATCTATTGGCCTGACATGCCGGGACACACTCTGTTCCACTCCGTAATTGAAAACGGAAACCACGTGTGTACGTGTACCTCACCCCTCATGGAAATGTACATGTGCATCAGTGAAAAAGACCAATAAAAAGGTGTTAGCATGTAGACGTAATGTGCTGTTCCAGTCTCTTCAGTACTTAAGGTCCATCACCGTTCCCTTTGGATCCCTACGTAATTCGGTGCTCTCCGATACACACGGTCGAACAGCGGAGGAGTGGTACTCAAGCGTCAACTTTAGGTTACAATATCTCCGGATGTAATTAACATTTTACAATGCAACAAACGGCACTGATTACGTATTTGTTTATATTTTGAGATGTGCTAACAAAACTAACGGGGTTCTATTTAAAAAAACGTAGGTTTGTGTTAAAAAACATACTTCCGTGCATTTTTGTATGGTTTGTATTAACCAATTACACTAGCCCCTCTCCTCACGTTCGGTCTGTGGAATCGATTCGTCAGTATTTGATGTGGTTTATGAAATATATCCAATATATCCAGCGGTAATGTTACGTGACTCACCCTGTATATATATATATGCATGCGTTCCTTTTAAAAAAGGTTACAGTGTTGAAATGTTGCAGCAGATTTACATTCCCGTATGGTGCTGTGATCAATGTAGAAGACTGTATTGAAAAATTTGTTGAATATAACAGATTTTTTTACGTTTCTTTAATAATATACCTACTCGGGAAGGCAACGTTATTTATAGTAACTTCTCTACTTTAACAATCATCCATTTTTCAGAATGTTTCATATTCTAAATAACATTTGCATATTCATAGAAACGTGGTGGTTTCCCTGCATAATGGTCATGTGGAACGTTTGCCATAACAGTTCTTTTTAAGTTATATTTTCTTGTCTGTTATTAAAATTAGATTCATAACATCTGAATGCCACCTTACGATATGTGGTGGACAGTGCTTACATCATTTAAACCACTTCATAGCTTTGGAAATGAGTGATAAGAATAATTGTCGGTAAACTGCCGTATTGTCTCTCTTTCCCGTTGAGTTGATTCCACGAGATGTTTGTGCAAGGAACTAATGTAACAGTTATTTTATAAACAAGCCAGTTTTTTACATTTCGTCCCGACGACGCTCTATTTGTGAGCAGAGTGTAATCCTTTACCGATGTCTAGACCTAATGCCAGAAACGGGCATCCTCCGTCACCTAGAATCCTGTTATACATAGAGAACTACTACAGTGACGAAAGTGCCCCCCTTTAGCTGTCTATAGTTCACTGCACGTTCTACACACTTATGATAAAAAGTATCCGGACAGCTACCACTATTTTAGCGATCGGAGATACAGCGTGTTCATGGTAAAATAGTCATCAGGTGTTTCGGTACATATACGAAATTCATAACTAGACACAGTCGGGTATAGTACTGCTCATCGCATTTTTAATACGACGGAAAACGGTACACTACTTCATGCTATGAATAAAATGATTTCTTAAAGCGATTTCTTTACGTGGTTATTCAATAAATTGGACCCCTATTATTCTAGCCGGCAATTAAACTCATCAAAAGGGCTGATCTATTCGTGTCAGCCTCTCTGTTCGATCCTACTTATACAGCGACATCACCACCACTCTCCTACCCTTTCATACGCAATTCTCGTTTATAAACTTCTCATTTCTTACTTTAACATCTTACAGCGCTCCAGGTTATTTTAGTGTATTGCTTTCTTGTAGTTAATAGTAATTATCCTACATGAGAGCGCTAGTGGGTGGCAGTGAGAGGATCTTCAGAATGTATAATTAAAAGTGAAGCTGCAAGCCGTATTTGACCATTGCTCTGAAGATGTATTAATCTGCCTGTCCCTTTGGTCTCGCCGTAAAAAATGTTGTGTACAAGATATACAACTCTTCTACTTCTGCAACTGTAACATCTCCATTTGGTTATCGTCTAACAGAACACCAGTACTGTACATGGAAAAGGGTACATGTAACCTCAAAACAACACCCAACACGCTGGCAGCAATAGTTATTCGGAATTTATGGCTGTCAGCGTGCTGAGTGGGGTTTCGAGGCAGTAATTTTCGCACCATGCAGATATCTTTTCTAAATAGTTTTGCAGTTTGTTTTGATCTTCTGATAGTTTTACTAGACAACAAACGACGATAATAAGAAGTGTCAGGTCATCTACGTGAGTGCCAAAAGGAATCTGTTAAGCTTCGGTTATACAATAAATTATTCAAATCTAAAGGCTGTAAATTCAACAAAATAGCTAGGAATTAGAATCAACAATTTAAATAGGAAAGAAAACACAGAGAATTTTGTGGAGAAGGCAAACCAAAGATTGTGATTTGTTGGCAGAACACTTTGAAAATGTAACAGATCTACTAAAGAGACTGCCTACACTACACATGTCCATCATCTTTTCGAGTGCTACTTCGCTGTCTGGGATCCTTACTAGATAAGAGTGACAGAGTTCATCGAGAAAATTCAAAGAGGAACAACACGTTTTGTATTACAGCGAAATATGGGAGAGAGAGTCACTGACATGATAAAGGATTTGTAGTGGACATCATTGAAACAAAGGTGTCCTTCATTCTGGCGGAATCTTCTCAGGAAATTTCAATCACCAACATTCTTCTCCGAATGCGAAAATATTTTGTTCACTCCTACTTACACAGGGAGAAACGGTCTTGATAATAAAATAAGGGAAATGAGAGCTCGCACGGAAAGATATAGGCGTTCGTTTCTCCGCACGCTGTTCAAGATGAGAATAATCGATAGTTATTTTGAAGGTGGTTCTATTAACGCTATGCAACGCACTTAAATGTGATTTGCAGAGTATCCATGTAGATATAAATGTAGATGTGATGAAGTATAGTTAAAGGGAAAACAGTGAGTCATATTTGATCACAGCTCTGGAGAAGTGTTAATGTTTTGCTCGCTATAATCTCGCCACTGAAATACTGTTGTCTTCGAAATACCGTGCATCACCACTTCTGTGATTTTTGCTTCATAATTTTGCAATCGCTCAACAGCGCACCCATCCTGTACATGGCAGAGGGCACTTGAATCCTCAAACCTCCACACAGTACTCTGGCTGCAATAACATCTAAGTAATTACGAGAAAGAAATTACTACAAAAACTGGAGCATTGTAAAATATTACAGTAATAAGTACAACATTTTTTAACGAGAGATGCGAGTAAATATACAGGTGGTGGGTGCCGTAAGGGGGGTTCGAGCCGTCCGTTGTGGCCGAGCGGTTCTAGGCGCTTCAGTCCGGAACCGCCCTGCTGCTGCGGTCGCAGGTTCGAATCCTGCCTCGGGCATGGATGTGTGTGATGTCCTTAGGTTAGTTAGGTTTAAGTAGTTCTAAGTCTAGGGGACTGATGACCTCAGAGGTTAAGACCCATAGTGCTCAGAGCCATTTGAATTTGAAGGAGGTTCGAACGGAGAAGCTGAAAGGAGTCTACTGGGGCACACTTGTATGTGGCACCCGAATACGATAGTAATATTAATGCAAACTAGTATACTATAAATGATGTATATCTCTGATTTTATAAAGCGGATCGCTGACTGTGTACTACCACAGAGCCAAAGATACGGCTTCTGGTCTCAGATAGCTGTGTTAGAGTAAGATAGCACACAGTTGTAGCTAGCTGTCTGAGAGCGAAAGAAGATGCAGTAGGTAGTTTTTGTAGTGTGTCTGGTGAAGCTACCAAATGTTAGATTAATGTAGGAATTACAAGAACAGGGAAGCAAAAGTCTTCTGGCAATCGAGCTAAGGATGTTAAATTATGATTTTCGTTTTGCCAGTGCGTTTGTATAGATGAGCTGGCTGATAATTGGTAATTTCTGAGTTACACCAGACTCCACGTAAACTGTTTGATATAAAAGGCTAGTTAGATATTTCACTTTTGTAATGTTTATAAGATCTGTTAACAGAGCTATATGTAATTTGTTGATCTGCATTTATCCTGGTTTAGTGGGGTCAGATAATACTTGCTATATAAATCTAATTGTTCGTGAATCAATTAGTAAATATGATGTGTTTTTCTGACCAGTGTAACTTCAACTGTTAGAAACTTTTGAAAAGACAAACTTAACTTCCAATATAGGAGGGTTGGATCTTAAATAGTGGCAACTATTTATTCACAACCGATACAAAAGAGTTACACGTACGCACCTATTACTGTCCTTCAAAGTAGTCACCAGCGTTGTGTAGAACCCGTTGCCAGAGATGTGGATGGCGTAGTATACCGTTCTGTTGTTGGTGCAAATGGAGCCCTCTACTGCCTGTCGAATCTCTGGAACAATCCTGAAGCGAATGCCACGAAGTCGTTCCTTCATCTTCGGAATCAAATCAAAGTCACAAAGACTTAAGTCCGGGGAGTATGGTGGATGGTAACTTCCCAGTCCCATCGACCGAACAGAGTAGTCATGGCTTGCTCTGTATGCGCCCGCGTATTGTCGTGCAAAATGATGTGTGGGTTGCGCAGAAAGTGTCGTCGATTCTTTCGGAAAGCTGGACCTGGTGATGCTCCAAAAACAAACAGTAATACTGTGCATTGACGGTCTGCCGTGAAGGAACGTAACGCGTTATGATAACACCATCACAGCCGTACACGAGAACCACCATACCTTTTGACCGCTCCATTCGTACCATCAACATAACAAGCTCTGCTAATGGTATACTACGCCTTCCACATCGCTGGCAACGGGTTCTACACAACGCTGATGACTACGTTGAAGAACAGTAACAATTGCAAACATGTAACTCTTTGGTATCGGGTGTGAATAAATAGTTGCCTTTATTTAAGTTCCAACCCTCGTAATTTCACAAAAAATACATCAGTGTTAGTAATTCAGCACTATCAGCACTGTTTCGTTGTCGGGGTCATTAGTTTTTAAAAGGAGTTGGATTTTTCTTAAATGTTTTCATTGTCAGCCAAAAGAATTTCATGTACATTTCAAAGTACATATTATGCCCAGCATTGCACACTGCTGAGCCTGTCTTATGCTTCGCCTGTTTTTTTTCATAGAGTTGATTGTTGAATTTTTGTCTTTGAATTTGTACTCTGTATATGATTTACGATGCGACGCAAAATTCTGAAGGTTCCGGCTCGTAATCTGACAATTAAAAATACTGAAATAGATGATTTTCCGATTATTGACAACAATTATGAGAATGATGGTAACCACTCTATGGTGCAACAGTTGTAAAGCACCACAGAAAATATGAGTTGCGCTTCCCAGAGTAATGCATAGTTTACTGAGAGTATGATTTCACCTAGTTTACCATTTGCTCTGACTGTTGTTTCCATCATAGCGGACGATGCTGAGGCAGATATTGCTGTCACGCAGGTGTCAGAACACGATTCCTTACCGAATCAGGTCAACGAACTTCCCAATCCTCGTACAGTCAGTCAGAATGCCATAGTATGTCAGAGGACACAATAGTGAAAAGTACTCAGTCTGTCCGTAAAAATCCGTGAGATTGCATTAGCTGTAAGTATGCAAAATAATGCAACAAACGAGACGTCCATGGTTGTAGATGATGATGTCTCCTCATCAAAAAAACACAACACAGGTGACACCTGACGTATCGGCTGAAAAGAGTACGGAAGCGATGCTTCACATTCACATGCAAATGATAATTTAACAGAATTATAAAAACGATGAACAGTTTTCCATCATACAAGAACAACTTTCCATCACACAATAAATACGAGAAAAACAAGATGACACCATCACTCAGTTCAATGAACGATTTAACAAAATGATGAACAATTTTTCAGCATACGACACGTGCTTTAATCGTACACACAAACGACTGTTAACCGTTTTAAATGAGTAGATACAGATATTAAGGCCAATGAAAAACGTCTATGCAATAAAATTGAAGCCATAGCCAGACAATGCGAAGACGGTACCATACTTCTGAGAGATGTCATTAATGCTTTAAGACACAAATGTAGTGAAGCCTATAAAAAGCTTACAGATGAAATACAATCCTTTAATGACAGAATAGACCAACAAGACACTCGGTTAGTAGCACGTCTTAAATTTCACACTGAGACCTCAGAAAAGCAGTAGAAAGAGTTTCTCTATACACGCACAAAGGAAAACAATCAGTTTTTACAGTCATCGGCAGTATAAAGACAGGAAGTGGAACAGCAGTTGTTCACTAGTCTTACAACCCATTTTGACGTTAGTGTAAATTCCACTACAGACGAGGAGAACACAGATTCCGATGTACCGACACCGCTCAGTTATCCTATAGATATCTCAAATGTTACACGTTAGTCAAAGTCAAGGACAATGGGTAGTACAGCCTATTGGAAGCACAGAGACCACGAACAGACAAAGTGTGATATCTGCAACAGGTAAGTGCCACGCTGTCCTTGAAACCAGCAGCGGCTCTAGCAAGATTACCGTCGGGCCGCACAACGGCACGCCATAGCTTACTTCAAAGCAATGTAGCGCAACGCCGACACAAAACAAAACTCTGCTCCACATACATCAAGCTCACTGACGTCAAAGTTACTTCCTTTCATTCGCAATGCCCATATGATTTAACAGCAGTAACAGATACCACGAAACTAATCGCGAAATCATCTGCAACAAATCAATCCACAATAAAATAACCAGGGTTCAATATCACTTGCACCAAACTTTCAATCGATTTCGAAAACTAATCACATCTACATTCATCTCAAAAATATTATGCCAAGCTAAACACAGAGCTGGGTCTATTATACTGCGTTATGTAAATACAACATAGCAGATTCTTCCATCACATAAATTACGTTTTATGCGTTATTGCTTTCCCGTACTGCGACGCTACCCACGATTTTGACTTTGATACTCTGAATTTATCTATTTTTTTACGTCTTTTATCTCTGTCCAACACCTGAATATGCACTCTATATATACTGAATTTCAATATCTATCGTATAGCAATAATGAGAAATTAATGAAGCACCAATAAGTTAAGATTTAGTGCCAAGTATATGGCTGCAATTAAGAACGAAATTGTACGCATGCTTATTTCAGCAGCAAGAATTTGAAAAGAAAATGTTACGACTTTTATTCTACGAAATTTCTGTGTAACCAGCTACTTTATTTACACTACTGATAGGCACCATTCTTGACGACATAAATTATTTCTTGAGTCCGACGTTTTGCATTCTATACCCTATTCAGCTTTGTATAATCTTTTTTTGCTACTGTTAAGGAAATATGATACCTGGAATTTGTCTTGCAGATGACGTTTCTGTATTACCAGCAAATCTCAACTTATGCTTATTTCGGTTCTACATGCGAGTCCACATAGTTATAAAACACACCATACCTTTTACTTGACACATTTCCCATGCTTATACAAATTCTACTGATACCATGTTTTCATATTTCCTCGATTATTCGCATTTTATTAGGTGGCGACGTGCCTGGTAGGGAGAATCTTGCAGGTCGGTTCTCTTACCATAAGTTTCGGCCTTGCACTTTTTCCTGTTTTCATATGCATATGCATGAAAACCACAACTGAAAGAGACACCATTTATTTTGACACGTATCCAGCAGATCACATCTCTTGGGTGGTTTGACCTCTGCAAACTGTAACTCAAACATTTTTCCATAATAAGAATTTATATTCTTTTGTATATAGCCTCTATATATTTTATGTTCATTTATTTCTGATTCTATTTTGTCTTTGCTGATACATTGTAATCTGCCTTTTTAAGATGCTATGCTATCCACTTTGTCATTATTGCACACCCTAGGCAAGATACCATTACTGATGACTTTTGCGCTATTCCCTGATGAAATCATTAATTTTTTTGTTAGGTTAGTCAATCTTCGTATTCCATGATGTTGCTATGTTTCATATACCCAATCTTCGGCTCAAGTTTGCTATATATCTGTTGCACTTGATGATATCACTAGTTTACTTGCTTTCACCTATGTAGATTTGGGAAATCAATGTACCTTGTAACTCATGTCCATTGTATTTACTAATAAATTTTCTATATCTTGCAGAACCAGTGTTCCAAAGTCTCATTGCATCCAAACGAGACATTATGGTCATGAACAGAAGCACATGAAATTGTGAAATGTGGCACGTATGAAAGTGTTCAGGAAATGCCTTACATAGAAAGCATGACATAAGCTACTTATATGGAATACTAAACGGCATTGACACTTCTCACACTGTATCCTGGCAGGGTCACCAATTGTAACGTTCTTTAAAAAAAATACTTTGAATAGTTGCATAACTTTGGAATGGATACATAAACTCGAATTATCGTGTAGTGAGTTGTAACTGCAAATGGTGTGCTTAGTCTGTGTTACTGTTAGCATAAACTTTACACAAACAATGCAACTCCAAATACCAATAAAGAAATATGATCACTGCAAACTAAATTCATCCCTTTAGGCACAGAATCCTCTGTCCCTGTTCAAAACTCATTATCTTGGTTCCTGTGCACATAACAAATAAATTAAATGGGCTTGCCTCTAAAGCAGCAACGGTGGACAAATTTACCACGCATTTGTTGTACAAGGTACTTTCAACTATGTGCCAAATTTGTTAAACTCCTCTAAAGAGTTTGAAAGGAGTCTACTGGTGCATACTTGTATTTGGCACCAGAATACGATAGTAATATAAATGTAAACTAAAACAGTATACTATAAATGGTGTACGTCTCTAATAGGTTTTATCGCTGACTGTACACTACTGCATAGCCAAAGATACTGCTTCTGGTCTGAGATAGTTTGTTAGAGTAAGAGAGCACTTGGCACACATTTGTAGGTAGCTGTCTGTGTGCGAAAAACGATGGAGTAGGCAGTTTTGTGGTGTGCATTGTGAAGTCACCAAGTGTTAGATTAATGTAGGAATTACGAGAACATGGAAGCAGAAGTCTTGTGGCAATCGAGATAAAGATGTTAAATAATTATAATTTTGGTTTTGCCAGAGCTTTAGTATGGATGATTTGGCTGATAACTGGTAATTGTTGAGTAACCCCAAAATGTACGTTAACTGATTGATAAAAAAGGCTATTTAGATATTCAATTTTTGTTGGATTGTTTGGGGGAGGAGACCAAAGAGCGAGGTCATCGGTCTCATCGGATTAGGGAAGGAAATCGGCCGTGTCCTGTCAAAGGAACCATACTGGCATTTGCCTGGAGCGATTTGGGGAAATCATGGAAAAGCTAAATCAGGATGGCCAGACGCAGGATTGAACCATCGTCCTCCCGAATGCTAGTCCAGTGTGCTAACCACTGCGCCACCTCGCTTGGTTTAATTTTTGTAATATTTCTAAGATTTGCTAACCGAGCTATACGTAACTCGATGATTTCCATTTTTCAGCCTAAGGGATGAATGTATTTTGAAGTGACTTTATTTTTTCTATTGGTATTGGGAGTTGCATTGCCCAATCAGTTCGTATAAAGTTTTTGCTGACAACAACACAGAGTGAGCACATCACACACTTCACCATAATTCGAGTTGATACATCCATTCCACAGTTATACATCATTCAAGATATGTTTTTTTAAAGAACGTTACAATGCTTACGTGGATAGATAGCACTTTTGGTGTGTTGAAGTACAATCTGGTGTTCGTATTTTTTAATGTCCCTGATGATAGATTGAATGTGGAATGTGTCCACACAATTGCAGGCTGGCAAGCAGGAAAATGACAAACGGTATATTATGAAGAACAGACTGGATATATTAGATGTGTGTGCAGTGTAATTTGGAAGTAAGGGAGGGTTAGATAGGGAAGTACAAATTGCTTTACTTAACAGGAAGATATGTGGTATTTATGGTGTGGGAATTATTATAGGAAAGCAGCTGATGCAAAACGTATGGAAAGTGGAGTACATAAAGGGAAGACTAATATAAATGAGATTAAGAAATAAGAAGAGAAACGTCGTTTTAGTACAAATACGCATACCAAGAAGTCAACACACTGATGGGAAAGTGGAGGAATATTATGAAAAGATTAAGAAAAAAGAAACGACTGCATCCCTGTAATGGAGGATTGTAATGTAGTGGTTGGAGAGGGAAAATAAGGGGGAGTGGTTGGAAGATTTGGTCTGAGAAATAGAGACAACAGGGGTGAAAGACTGGTTGATTTATGAAGAGAAAATTCTCTTGTAATTAGAAACACTTTGGTTGAACACCACAGAAGACATATATATACGGATATCTAGGTTGAGTGATGATAGATACGAAATCGATTATATCATTACGCAGAACAGGTACAAAAACTGCCTGAAGAATTCCAGAGAATACCTGTAGCAACCATAGGTTTGGACAATTACTTGCTGGTTACAGACTTGCAAATTAGTTTGAAGACAGTGAGAGGATGTAAACCGACAGAGAAAATTGACCTACAGGGATAAAAGGAAGAAGGCAAGGATGTCGAGTTAGAAAACACATTTATGTCAAAATGGACAGAGGGCTCAGTGAGGAGAGTGCAAACGAGAAATGGAAGAGGATGAGACAAAACCTTGAGGAATATGCAGAAGAAGCTGTAGGGGTAAAGAAATTCGAAAGAATAAGAAAAGAATAAGTAAAAAAGACAACACTTGGTAAGATGGAAGACATCATGATCTGAGGAAGGTAAAAGAGTGTACAGAAAGCTGAACAAGGAATTAAGGAGAAAAACAAAACAGACAAGGATGACATGGATGAAAGTGAGACGTGAAGAAATAGAGAAACTAGAAAAGGAAGGAAAATATGAAAAGCTGTATAGATTAACAACTGATCAAGTCTTTGAATCACATAAAAACAGGACAAGTATGGAAATAGAAAGAAGTGGCTTTACTATGGTTCATACACTGGAGGAAGTGTTGGGAATGTGGTATGAGTATGTAGAGTGCCTGTATGATGCTGATCAAAACTCGAACTGTACTGCATTAGAAGAGGAGACAAGAGTTATATAAGTGAACAAATATGCTGCATCATAGAAGGAGAAGTAAAAGGGCTTCAAGAGAGATGAAGAACCATAAAACCAGTGGAATTGATGGATTACCAGTACAGCTGTTAGCTAATTAAGAGGCGTCGAAGTAGTGGTGTAAAAGAGTTAACATATCTATGAATTAAGATATATGAAAAAGGTGAATGGCCAAATGACTTTCTCTCGGTTGCAGTGATAGCGATTGAGGAGTAAAGGAATATCAAAATATGTGAAGATTTTAAAATCATCCATTTGATTTCACATGCAGCAAAAGTTTTATTATGGTGATGAATAGAGAGGACTTCACGGAAGAGTGGAATAAAAATGCAGATCAACGTTATGACTTCAAATGAAGCAAAGGCACACGAGAAGAAATTGGACTGCTGAGAATTATGCGTGAGTGATACATTGAAAGAGGAAGAGAAGTTTATTTCGTTTTCATTGACTTGGTGAAAGACTTTGATAGAGCACACTGAAATGAATTAATGGGTATTCTAAGGAAGAATGGTGTCGACTGAAGGGATAGAAGGCTGATTAAAGTCTGTAACTACAACAGAAAATACGAGTACTGATGGAGAATGAGATGACAGAGGAAAACACAATTGGAATTGGAGTGAGGCAAGGCTTCTGTCTCTTCCCAATACTCTCTAACGTATATTCTGAGTATAATGTACAAAAATATTTGAAACGAAAGAGGGGAGTGTGGATTGTTTGTAGGAGGACATAATGCATTCGATTTGAGGAAGATATGTTGTTATTGACGAAGAGCAAAGGAACCAAGACTGGGATATTTATAGAACAAAATAAGACCTGTGAGGAATTCGAAATCTGGATTAACAAAAAAAAAAAAAAAAAAAAAGACGACATGGTTGGTGATAAGTGCAAGAAAAGTAAGAACAACTATAAAGTTAGGACTGGAAGATATAGAACTAGTTATTGCTTTCAAATATCTGAAAAGCATTATTACGGACGATATGAGATGTAATAACGAGGTGAAAACACGTATGGCAATTGACAAGAAGTCATTTAATAAGAAGAGGAGGGTTCTGTGTGGGTGCATCGACAGGAACCTAAGGAAGGCACTGGTGACGTGCTTCATATGGAGCGTGCCATTACATGCAGCTGGGACACAGACACTGAGGAAAGAGGAAGAAAGAAGAATAGAAACATTTGAGATGTGGATTTGCAGGGGAATGGAAGGGATAAAAAGGGTAGACAAAGTAGGAAATGAGGAGGTGTTAAGAAGAGCGGGGGAAGAGAGAGAAATTTTAGTGGTAATCCGCGTCAGGAAATACAGTTGGCATGGTCACTGGATGAGAAGACATTTTTTACTGGTCAAGGCTGTAGAAGAACCGGTCTCGGAAAGTGAAATACGGCCGGGAGAGTGGTGTGTTGACCACACGCCCCTCCATATCCGCATCTAGTGACGCCTATGAGCTGATGATGACACGGCGGCTGGTCAGTACTGTTAGGCCTTCATGGCCTGTTCGGGAGGGGTTTAGTTTTTTTAGGCTATAGAAGAAGAAGAAGAAGAAAAGGAAGAGGAGCGGGAGATACCAGATGGTGCATAGTATATGGATAGGAAACTGTTATGAGGGTAGCAAATAGGAGGACAGCATGGACAGCTACATGTTAAGACCTTTCTTACAACAGAACGCTGGCGACGATGATATTGATGGATACCGACTAAACACATGTCGAACCAGCCTACTCTGGATCCACTGTATTGAATAGCCACGCAAAGAATCAGCGTATAAAATCTTCTCTCTGTCGTATAAAAGTGCGTTGCACAGTATTTGTTTGGGCTGTTTCTAGCTGTGAATTGTGAATATGTACCGAAACACCTGGCGACTATTTTACAACGAACACGCTGTACCTCCGACCGCGAGGATAGTGGTAGGTGTCCAGATACTTTTGATCATATAGTGTAACTTACATACTGCAATAGGGACAGCAAGAATGAGGGCAGCAGCATTGCTGTAGATGTATTGACTGTTCTTGGTACCAGAGGATTCTAGGTGTCCTTCCGGCATAAAGTTAGTACACCACTATCAGACTGCAATCTGCTCACAAAGAGAGCACCATTGGAACGCAACGTAAGAAATCGGCTTGTTTATGAAATAACTTTTATATTAGTTCCTCGAACAAATGCCTCGCGGAATTAATTCAACGGGGAAACAGAATTAAGACGACAGTTTACCAAGAATCATTATCATCACTCTTTCGACTGGCTAGAACGTGGGCTAAATGATGTAAGTACTTTCCACCACAAATTGTAATGTGACATGGAGATGCTACGAATCTGATTTTAGGTGTAAACGCAGCACTGTAGGCTTATTTTTTTAAAAGAAAAACTATCAAGCGTAACACATTTTTAACGCTTCAATAGATATGAGTGTTACACTGTGTAGTCACTACTTTCTGTGTATATGCTGATGTTATGTAGAATCCTTGAAGACTAGTAAAGTGGAGGATGCTACTGTAAAAATCGCTGTGTTGCCGCAGCATATATGCAATGTAGCGTGACTCCGATTCCGGTATATAAACACTGTCACGAAGGCAAACGATTAGTGTCGCATTCGTGTCTTTCCGACGTGTGTGCCACAAACGTGGAAAAAGAACTATGTCGACGTTATTACCAAACGCATCCAATGAATACCAACGTGCTATTGTTATTTCCTTAGCTGTCGAAGCACATACACCCGTGGACATTCGTCGGAGAATGAAGAATGTCCATGGGGAAGCGTGAATGCTGACAACAACCGGTTTGGAGTAGAGCCCCTAGGGATGCTGCAGTTTCATGACAACGCACGGCCTCATATCGCAAATTTCATATCGCAGAAATTACGCCAACTCAAGTTGGAAGCACTCGAGCATCCGCCCTACAGTACTGACCTCTTCCCATCTCACTTCATGCCTTCGATCTCTTAAAAATTCCTGTCAGATGAGGATGTGCAGCAGGCAGTTACGGACTTCTTCATGCAACAGGACAAGTTGGTTACGAAACGCGTATCTTCAGCCTGGTGCGTCGATAGGGTGATTGCCTCAGCGGTCTTTGCTATTTTGTCTGATTGGCATACCGATTCTTGAGTATACAGAATATATAAAATCTGTGTTACAGAGCTTATTTTGCCATACAGTCTTTTCCATGGAGTGGAGCGTCATATGGGAATGTAATTATGCTGCAGCACTGCAAGACTATAATCGCTCTTTTTTTTAAAAAAAGAAAACTGTGGTGGGAACATACTGTCTTAGACTTCCTCTTCAACATAACAGCTGCACTTTGAGTAACCACCACGTTACTGTTTATCTCTAACTATCTATCCCGCAGTTACGCAGGTTCAGCCATCGTTAACCAGATTTGGCATGTTAATGTTTAAGGGGTGGCCAGATGCCCTTCCTGCCGCCACCCCGTACCCCCTGGGACGGAATTAGTGTACCCCAACTGTCTGCGTGGAGTGTAATCCATTGAATAGTGCGACAGTGTTCAGATGTCCGCGAGCCGTGGAACTGAGGCGGAAAATGGGGACCAGCCCGGTATTCACCTAGCGGGATGTGGCAAACCGCCTAAAAACCACATCCAGGCTGGCCGACACATCAGCCCTCGTCGTTAATCCGCCGGGCGGATTCGATACGGGGCCGCCGCGCCTACCCGAGTCCAGGAAGCAGCGCGTTAGCGCTCTCGGCTGCCCTGTAAGAAATGTAAGATTAGTAAAAAGAGGGATGTTACCATAGAGAATTTGTTGTATTGACAGGAGGACACACTATTAATGAAATGCATAAAACCTGTGTTAGGAACTGAGTTTTCGATACATGGAAGCGTCTTGGAAAGCTGTATGGACAATTACAATACTAAAATGTATAGATCTATTAAGTTCCTAGTTGCTGTAAAGTATTTGCTACAGGACTTCACGTGTGGTCGTGTGGAATCAATTACACCTACAATGTCAGATAATGTCTCATTGGTAGAAAAATATGTAAGACCTATAGAAACTAGCTACCACATGCACTTATAGAAAGTTATGCACAGTCTCCTTTCTTTCTCTCCGTCAAGTGTGCAGAGACATGCATATCTTATGTCAGCGACGAGAAGCATGCGCTGTAGGCTGGCGGTCGTGACACAAACACTTTACCATGTGGCGCGGTGATAATGGGCAGCACATACGAGTATGTCACGTGCATTTGTGGAGACGGTTAAAGAACATTGCACCTTCAGCGCTGGTTTCAAAATAAAGTTCATGATTAATCTGTTTTCATCCAACGCCAGTGGCGGTGGTGGTTTGGGGAAATTATTGACAATGTAATTTTTAACGAAATGTCGTCTGTGTCTATACTTGAATTTTCCGCCGGTATTTACAAGTCTACAGTAATCTTATAGTGCGAGACTACTGCAAGGCCACCATGATAGTGACATCATATTTTGATCCCAGTAATAATACATAACCGAGTTCGACGTAAACTTGGTACGTAGCAGCAGTGTATTTGTTGCAAAATGGTTCAAATTGCTCTGAGCACTATGGGTCTTAACTTCTGAGGTCATCAGTCCCCTAGAACTTAGAACTACTTAAACCTAACTAACGTAACTACATCACACACATCCATGCCCGAGGCAGGATTCGAACCTGCGACCGTAGCGGTCGCGCGGTTCCAAACTATAGCACCTAGAGCCGCTCGGCCACTCTGGCCGGCCTATTTGTTGCAGTGTGTTAATTGATTAACATGAGAAATTGGTGTATTTATAAAAATAATTCACTGGCACGGTAACTGTTCATCGTGCTATGTGAATGTATTTGATAAAATATCACACTGTACTAATTTTTAAGATTTAGGGTCTTATCTTTACATATTTCTTCTTGAGAAGTGGGAGAAAATCGGTAATAAATGTAACAAATTACCTCAAAATTGTAAGCAGTTACGGGAGGTGATCATTCTTTGGAAATCTTACAGAAAATACCGTGATGTCGTTAAATTATAGTAATTCAACTACCCCCTTCGAATATCCCAATCGCGCACTGTAGTGACAAAGGGCCTTACGTCATAAATTGTGGTAATGTATATATTGCCATTTCTATGTCACTTAATTGCACGAGAGGCGAGGACGGTTATCTTAGCCTCATAAGGCTGTTTAGACCCGGATCCACACCTCCCTACCACAGAAAACATCTGAGGAAGTACTGGTACTGGAAGCCGACTTCTTCCCAACAAAGTCAGCGATATTTACTATTTTTTCAGCTGCAGGGGTGATTATAAACAACGCTAGAAGAACAGTTTCGTTTATTGCTTATTATAACTGCCAGTGCCTCTGAAAGTGGTTCAGTGCGGTGCTCAATATATTACAACGTAATAGAGAAATCTAACAGTCCAGACAATTTATTCTGGATTATTCTTTTTATTCCATAGAGGAATTTCTAAGGAACAGTTGGTAGCGACTGTAATTATAAGACCTAAATCTGAGTGTTTCACGGGTTACAGAAGTGATATTAAAGACTATATGCTCATTATTATTAAATTTAATGCATTCATGAAAGATCGGTCTCTTTTTATCAGAAGACAGAGATCCACAACAGCGTCCTTGTCGATAATGATTCTCGGAATAATACGGTTGTGGTTATCGGTGTTGTGAGAAATGTCCGGGTTCGATTCCCTGCGGGGTCAGGGATTTTCTCTGCCTCGTGATGACTGGGTGTTGTGTGATGTCCTTAGGTTAGTTAGGTTTAAGTAGTTCTAAGTTCTAGGGGACTGATGACCATAGATGTTAAGTCCCATAGTGCTCAGAGCCATTTGAGAAATGTCGCCTTTACCTCATTAATATGGTGACGCAACCAATCTAGACAATTTATTCTGCATCATTCTTTTTATTCCATAGACGAATTTCTAAAGAACAGTTGGTAGCGACTGTAGTATTAAAACCTAAAACTGAGTGTATCACCGGTTACAGAAGGGATATTAAAGACTATATGTTCATTATTATTAAATGTAATCCAGTGCGCTATTCATAAAAGCTCGGTTTTTTTCTGGGAAGACAGAGATACACAACAGCGTTCATGTCGATAATGATTCTCGGAATCATACGAGTCTGGTTAACGCTATTATGAGAAATGTCCACTTTACCTCATTAAAATGTTGACGGAAAGCATTTACGCAGAACCAGCGAAGAGAGTTCACACAGGGGCAGCGAGTACCTTGACCGCAAAACGTTTGTTTATCGCGTGAGTTGCCGGGACAAGTTCAGCGAGAAAAGTTTCTCTACTCGCCACGTTGTTTGAACTTAATTTAAAAACTGTGCCAACTTTGCAGTGTCTGTTAAGAGAGTGGCCATCAAAAGTTTAGTTTTATGAATTACGGCACAACTTCGTACTGTGTTAATGCGAGCAGCTGCTGGATACAGCACAGTTCGTCACACGGGTCACTGCTCGCCTGGTTTTAACTACTCTGACGTCCAGTATTTATGAATATGCACGTCAATTTCCATATCATATTAGAATAAATAACAGTGATTTCTGGGAGTGAAATGTGGAATGCGTTTCTTTTTGTGACAGCATATGGGTCGAATTAAGAGAGACAGGCCTTCAATTTGTCCTGAACAGAGAAGTCATAAACTTAATTTCAGGGAGTCAATTAATAGCGGTTTTATTATCTCAAACGCTCCACATGATCTGGTGAACCAAAACATTATGAACAGCTGGCCAAAAGCGTGTTGTCCAACTCTGGAACGCAATGCAGCAACTATTCGGTGTGGTATGGTTTTACTGGTATGTAAACGCCTATACACAAGTCACGCAGTTCTCGTACATTACGCGCCGGTAGACTGTCGGCTTGACACCGTCTGCGATGTGGTCCATCGTCTTGAGAACAGCTAAATTTAATCGCCAAGTCATCAACGTGAGTTCACTAGCACCCCCCTCAAACCAATGTAGCGCATTTCTAATCTTATAACACTGATAGTTATTCTCCTGGAACATGCTGCCGCAGTTCGATAAGACATTAAGCGTGAAGGCATAGAGGTGGGCCATAATAGTGTTCAGTGAGTCGACAGTTGCCATGATGCCTTTGGATACTACTACAGCTACCACAGAAGCTCAGGTTATTGGCACCTCTACTATAAAACTGCACCCAGCAGCTATCGTCGGTGGCATGGAGCTTGCTTCCAACAGCCATTCGCCTGAATGAATGTTATCTGGACGCGATCTTCGACCCGGCGCAACAAGGCCTGAGATTCGCCTTACCATGTGACACGTTACCATTGACCCAAGGTCCAGTCTTGATCACCCCTTGCCCAATGCACTCGTAAGAGGCACTGACTTTGAGGAGGGGTCACCAGCTGCGGTGTTCTATGTTCAACGACGTGCGAAGAACGGAGCCATGCGAAACCCTTGCACCTTTACCAACGTTGTACTGTGTCATCAAATCTGCGACGGACTGCCGCTTATCATGCTTTAAGGAGTATGCAACCCTCCTGTCTCCACGTACTGTGATGGACGTGGACATCCAACAGTTCACCAGTTTCACTGTTTGTAACGTGCCTGAACTTATGCTCTGCCTTCCATCTACCCTTCGTCAGTGTCGCTTATGTCAGTGGACTTCCCTTCCTACGGCCAATACCGTGGCTAGAATGATACACCATTCATCTTTGGTCCAACTATATGCGTTTGTTATCTCAACACATGCTCTCAAGGCCACCAGACGGCAGTAGTCCTAATATTTTGGCTCATCTGTGTATCTCATACGTTGAATCTTAGAGCCCGTTACATCCTTGTATCTGAAATGTGTAATACTATGCTGATATGTCCTTTCTTATTGGTGCAGTGCAGTCCACACACATTAATGTCACGACTACCTGCGTTCTAGCAACACCGACTCAAAGGAAGGCCTCGGCGCTTGTTCGTGACGTCACGTCAGTTAGGCACGGCGAACGCCAGGTCTGTTGCGGGCAGAAACGGCTGGGCGTGCTTATCACTATAAATCTCTTATTTTTGGAGAAAATGTTTCGTATTGGTTTGGATCCTGCAGTTTTATTTAGATGAAAGATTTTCTTACCATCGTAAAGCTACAAATGAAGATCATAGTTCCGTATTACTGAATCCTGTCGAAACAAACGTAGATCAATATGAGAAGATGCAAGCTTCGGAAATTTTACATTCAAGTAACTATATTTACTTGATCCATTTTGTTATCGAAACTTACCCCAACCCCCTTACAATGAACTCGTTTCTTTTATTTATTTATTTATTTTCGTTTGACATCGTCACTGGAAATGTGAACTAATTTACATGTGTAAATGTCCAACTGTTGCCAGTCATTAGATTACAGTCGTTTCAACGAAAGGAATTCTAAACAGGAAACAAAATAGACTCATACATCGAAAATACTGCTGAGCTTAAACTTTTTTAAACATGCACATTAGAAAAGATAAATATACCCCTCTTGGAAGTGAAAGGAGAAACTTTATAAGATAAAAAATTTTATTTAATAAAACAAGTATCTCTCTTTTGCCTCTTCTTCTGTCCCCCTTCCCCAACGTGTACAATCGCAAGATATTTCATTAACATTCAGTGCTCCTCACCCCATAGTCAACCAAGATACCTAAAGAAGAGCACCAATATGTTCACAGTTTCTTGTAAAAGCAACCCAGTACAAAAGTAACGTCCTCAGATTTACAAATAAGGTAAAGAAGCACGAATTCCGTTGCTGCTGGACCATGAAGTTGTTTTTTTTTTTGTCAATCCTTAAAACAGGTGGAAATTTAAGTTCAGGAGTACACTACTTGTTAAGAAGTGTAATGAATTGTACAATTAATTGATTTTAGAAATCTCTCAGAACAGTGTGTGTTGGTCAATTACCGCCAATAGTTTCACATTTTCCTGTGTCGGAGACACCACCATTATGAGTATGCCTGCAACAGACCTGGCGTTCGCCGTGCCTAGCTGACGTGACGTTATGAACAAGCGCCGAGGACTTCCTTTGAGTCAGTGTTGGTTCTAAACATTCAGCAACCACGGCAGGTGACGGCACTGGCTGTGGAGGATATATAATGCGAGTTGGGGAGGTAGGGGTGGGGGCAAAAACTGTGCTATCACTGTCGTAATGCTGAAACAGAGCGATTTATATGACGTCCAAGAAGGCATGATCATTAGCCTTTGGGTCATTTCCGGAACGGCTATGGTTGCAAACTGTTCACGTTCCGCAATGCTTACAGTACACCGAGAATGGCAATATGACGCTTTTCAAAAGCAGAGACAACTGTGGTGCACAACGAGCACAGATAATACACTACTGGCCATTAAATTGGTACACAAAGAAGAAGTGCAAATGATAAATGGGTATTCATTGGACAAATACATCATACTAGGCCTTACACGTGACTACATTTTAGCGCAATTTGGGTGCATAGATCCTGAGAAAGCAGTACCCAGGACGACCACCTCTGGCCGTAATAACGGCCTTGATACGCAAGGGCATTGAGTCAAACAGAGCTTGGATGGCGTTTACAGCTTCAACACGATACCACAGTTCATCAAGAGTAGTGACTGGCGTATTGTGACGAGCCATTTGCTCGGCCACCATTGACCAGACGTTTTCAATTGGTGAGAGATCTGGAGAATGTGCTGGCCAGGGCAGCAGTCGAACATTTTCTGTATCCAGAAAGGCCCGTACAGAACCTTCAACATGCGGTCGTGCATTGTCCTGCTGAAATGGAGGGTTTCGCAGGGATGGCATGAAGGGTAGAGTCACGGGTTGTAACACATCTGAAATGTAACGTCCACTGTTCAAAGTGCCGTCAATGCGAACAAGAAGTGACCGAGGCCTGTAACCAATGGCACTCCATTCCATCACGCCGGGTGATACGCCAGTATGGCGATGACGAATACACGCTTCTAATGTGCGTTCACCGCGATGTCGCCAAACACGGATGCGACCATCACGATGCTGTAAACAGAACCTGGATTCATCTGAAAAAATGACGTTTTGCCATTCGTGCACCCAGGTTCGTCGTTGAGTACACCATCGCAGGCGCTCCTGTCTGTGATGCAGCGTCAAGGGTAACCGCAGCCACGGTCTCCGAGCTGATAGTCCATGCTGCTGCAAACGTCGTCCAACTGTTCGTGCAGATGGTTGTTGTCTTGCAAACGTCCCCATCTGCTCACTCAGGGATCGAGACGTGGCTGCACGATCCGTTACAGACATGCGGATAAGATGCCTGTCATCTCGACTGCTAGTGATACGAGGCCGTTGGGATCCAGCATGGTGTTCCGTATTACCCTCCTGAACCCGCCGATTCCATATACTGCTAACAGTCATTGGATCTCGACCAACGCGAGCAGCAATGCCGCGATACGATAAACCGCGATCGCGATAGGCTACAATCCGACCTTTATCAAAGTCCGAAACGTGATGGTACGCATTTCTCCTCCTCACATGAGGCATCAAAACAACGTTTCACCAGGCAACGCCGGTCAACTGCTGTTTGTGTATGAGAAATCGGTTGGGAACTTTCCTCATGTCAGCACGTTGTAGGTGTCGCACCGGCGGCAACCTTGTGTGAATGCTCTGAAAAGCTAATCACAGTATCATCTTCCTGTCGGTTAAATTTTGCGTGTGTAGCACGTCATCTTCGTGGTGTGGCATTTTTAATGGCCAGTAGTGTAGGAATGAATTATGTCTCCAGAGATGTGCACGGTTGTGTAGCCGTGTAATAAACCATGTTGTACCAAACGTGTCTCCTAAACGCCCTTTTAGCGGACATACGCGCGTGTCTCAGGCACCTGTGCTGATTGCTGTTCATCGGCGACGAAGGCTGGAATTTGCACGACGGTACCGCAACATGACGTTGGCTGAGTGGTGGCAGGTGGCCATTTAATATGAATCACTTTTTGTGGTCCATCGCCTGAAAGCAAACATCCTACAATAAGTAGAATATTTTTATGGCTTTCCGTGGGTGATCTCTTCAGTCTGGAAGGTACAGTAAATCAACACAAGCATGCATATATCCTGGGGACCATATCCAACCATGAATGTGTCCGCAGCGCATGGTCTAGTGACTAGCACGCTGCCTCTGGATCACGGGGCCCGGGTTCAATTCCCGGCCGGGTTGGGGATTTTCTCTGCTCGGGGACTATGTGTTTGTGTTGTCCTCATGGTTTCATTATCATTACCATCATTGGTGACAGTGGCTAGATTGGACTGTGTACAAATTGGACTGCATAAAACTTGGGACACTGTACGGGAGCTGATGACCGCGCAGTTGAGCGCCGCACAAACCAAACATCATCATCATCATCAGCATCATCATCATCAACCACGAATGCAGTCTGCTTTTCTTTGGCACGATGGCATCTACCAGCAGGGCATTGCAACGTGTCAGGCAGCCCATAGTACGTGCGTGGCTCGAAGAGCACCAGGATAAGTTTACCGTACTGCCATGGCCACCAAACTTCCAAGATTAAAACCCAATCTAGAATTTGTGCGACCCCTTTGATGCCGGTTGTTTACACAATGGATCCACAGCCGAGAAATCTAGTGCAGCCTGCTACGACAATGTAGTCGGCATGGCTCTGCATCCTTGCAGAGCATATGCCATTTCCGATGCGGCCAGTTTAACCCAAGAACTTGAACATTTAATGGCTGTGTTTAAGGAAAATGGACACGCTGAGAAGCAGACTCGTCGGTCTATCGGAATTGAACCATCCCCGTAGGTGCATGAAAAGGAGCATAGAACTCCGGCCTTTATGCCTTATTCTGGAGGCACATCGTTTAAGATTGCAACAATTTTAACATTAAGAGTGTGTTCAATCCATCGTCGAAAATTAGGGTAGTACTCGGTTCTGTGAAAGATGATTTAGGGCTTAGGAGGACTGGTATATATAAAAGTCTGTATCAGTGTGGGAAGGCTTATAGAGGACGATCGATTCTCACAGTTCAGGACAGGTACCTAGAGCATCGCCGTCATACGAGGCTACAACAGCCAGAAAAATCGGCGGTAGCAGGAAATTTCTTAAACAAGGGACAGAGGATGAATTTGACGAAATTTTGATAGCTGTCAATACTTCCGGATTTGGAACAGGGTTTATAAAGAAGCAACTGAAATTAGGTTGGCAGATTATTTGATTAATTTAGGCAATTGGTTCCCTTTTAGCAGGATGTGGAACTCTGTGCTGTCCCGCATCAAAACATATCGTTCTTAGGTGCGGCCAGTCAGAGTGCTCGAAAACAGTCTCTGAGTGCGATACATCGTTGCCACCGGTGTTTTACTAAAGTCAGCGCCACCTGCCCAGTTTTGGAAGCAGCAACGGTGGTGGGAGGCGCATGAGCCTTGTACGGTAAGATATAGCATATCGATTAGCAGCCGTGGCATCAGTTCTCAGAGGGACTCAGCAGCAGTGTTCTCCTGAAAATGGAAAACAGTTGGATCGCCGAAACATTTACTGGAGTTGATTTTAGGATCCGGCAGCAAACCTGGGGAGAGCTTAATTGCTTTCACTTAGACGTCTTGAGGAATATTCTAGTATGTACGATGAGTGAGAAGAACGCAAAGTTGCAAAAACCACCGTAATACATACGAAAGACAATAAATGTAGTCCACCGAGTTAAAGATCCATTTTATTGACATCGATATGTAGCAGCACGTGTGAACAAATACTTTGTGCCAAAGTTACGAAATACCGAGAAATGTATTACCTATTGACATCATACAAGCATGGATTTGGAAAGAATTACTATTGTAACACTCAGCTGGCACTTTATTCGGACAACGTACAATGTTTACGGGATCTCAAATTGAATCCATATTTATAGAGATTCAAAAATGCTCTTGATATCATTCCTCTTAAGCGGCATCCAACCACACTGCTTTCCTATGGACTATCATCTCAGCTGTGTTGAGCTGAATTCGTGTTTTCCTGCCTGAAGGGTCACAGATCGCAGAAACTGATGGGACGTCACCTGGTGAAACAGAAGTGATGATTGTGATTCCCCGAGTTAAGTGAAGTAGCCGTTCTACCATTTCTAATATATATAGGCTTAACTATTTAGCAGACAATCAGAACATTTCTCTTAGATTTCTGGCAGGTAATACTGCCGCGTGCTGAACTCCTCAGAAGAGCGAAGCGAATTCCAAATTATCTTGAAAATATGTCTTCACTGTGCAAAACGCGGCAATTGACCGTAACAATAAAATGAATACTAAAACAATTTCGTTAAAGTTCGCTTACATGAAAAATCAGTCACATTAATTGATTGTCGACTTAACTAAATGTGTAGGAGCTACTATCACGAACAACTTAAGGTGGAACTGTCAAGTGGAAAATATTGTGTTCAAAGGAACACTACTACTGCGTTTCATTGGTAGATTGCATAGGACGTGCAACAAAATTAAATTCACAGCCTGTTACACGCTTGTCTGTTCTATTCGTGAGTATTTCTGCGTCGTATGGGATCCCCACGAGGTGGAACTGACGGAAGACATTGAAAAAGTTTAAAGAAGGGCAGTACGTTCTGTATTATCACGAAATGGGGTAGGCTGTGTCACGCATATGCTAAACGAGTTACGCATTTTGCATTGCGGCGGGGTGTTTTCATTAAAGTTATTGAAGGAATTGAATTTAAAGTTATTGAAATTTCGGGACAGCACATTTCAGGAGGAGTCGGATAACATATTACTTCCCCCCCAAATACATCTCGCGTATTGACCACGGGAGAAAATTTGTGAAATTATAGCCAATACAGAGGCTTACCGGTAACCCTTCTTCATCCGCACTATTCGCGAGTGGAACAGGGTTGGAGGGATCAGGTAGTGGTACCGAAAGTACCCTCCGCCACGCACCATTATATGGCTTTCGGAGTATCATGCAGATGTAGTTGTAGATGTAGATGTAGATGAAAGTCCAATCGACAACCTACTCCGCTGACTAACACGATATTTTGTTAAACCAGATATTCGAAGTAGATATGACCATTGTGATAAGAGTCATCAGTGCTTGCAACGCAAAGAAATAATGTGAAAGTGGTTCAAAGAACCCCCTGCCGAGCACTTGATTACAGTTGTCAAATAAAAGATTAAAAAGCTTGCAAAGTATTCCTTACTTAGACGTATGCCACACTTCGTTTTACCTTAGGGCACAGAGAAAAGGAAGGAATGTTTTCAGAACAAAGGAAGGATTATAGGTAAGGCGATATAAAAAAATACGATTCAGGAATTTTGAGATAAATGATACACTGAAGAAAGCAGAAATTAAACGAGAACTTATTGTTTCGACGGAGTCCGATAGATTTGTTTATAACGTTGTGGGAGAATGGAGCAGAAGGGCAATTACGGTGATAATGTAACAGAGGCGAGAGAGAGAGTGAGAGAGAGAATGGAGGAGAAATTAGCAATGAATAAATGCAAGACGAAATCGTTTCCATTATTCTTGGAGGTCGGAGGTTGTGTTAATGGATGAAGGGGAATATAGAGATGTATTTGAAATAACATAAAATAGTTTTAGAGCGTCCATCTAAACTGATTACTTTGTAAGTATCTATACAGATTATAAATGAACTGAAAACAGAATTTTTAACAAAATATTTATTCCAAAGAAACTCACTTCAATTAAAAAGGCAACTCAAAGGAAATGGAACTCAAATTTCATTTCTTCAGTTGCCAAGTGATCTTCCATTGGCTCTTAATGAGGAAAAATGAAGAAAAAGACTTCATACCAAAACATTTTAAGGACTAATATTTTATCCAGAATTTCACATCATTTTGCACTTCTGTCATGCGTATTGGCATAGAATCTGTAAGCTGTCGGACTTAACAGCCTGAAGAAGCAATTTGCTCCCAGTCTTCAAGAACGCAGTCCCAAAGGGCGTAGTTAGTTGGTTTCGTGACCAGTTCTCTGTTAACTTTCTGTTTTCCATACAGTTCATATCAGCAGCACGTAGCGGTCAGTCCACGACATTGACAGGAATCGTGGAGAGCTGCTGTTGAACCAATGCAGACTTGTGGACGAGGGAATGGTCCTCTTGCAATGTGAAGTCTGCTTCTCTGTACAGCATTCACACTGACGGAAGCATCACATTTTCCAATACGTGGACCTGCTGCTTGCTGTGAAGAGTACCTTCTATCCCATGAAGGATTCCAGCTCCTCTCGCAGAAAGTCATCGCCAGCAGGAAACAGATAGCCGCTCACTTCTTCTATTCGTCATTATTTATTCGCGTCGACGGCGAGTCTTTTGCGGCCTATAAACGACCCTTTGACCGTCCTTACTCGTGGAAAACACCTTCTCGTCAGTGAAAATGAGTTTTCCCACGACGCACTAAAATGGAGTTCCGCATACTCCAGCCGGTATAAAACATTGTCTTCGCTGAGCTTCTGTTTCGCGTCTGATCGTGGAGTCCAACGTCCTTCAGTCTTTTTTATTTTTTATTTATTTTTTCAGAAAGGGGTTTTTCTCAGCTCTTAGATACTAACCCCATGTCCTGCTGCTGCGACCACTTTCTCTTCCTGGCTGAGTCAGGAGCTCTGTTCATAGTGCCTCTTCACCCTCACCCCGTACCTTCTGCCAGCTTCTCTGATGGAATATCCACCTTCAGTAAGAGCGACGACTCTATCTCGAGTTGATTTCTCCCAGTGAGCCGTTGCAACAGACAGACTCATGTGCATTTATACTTGCCGTTCTTGAACAGATGTCAGGAAAGCTATAAACATATTTACGTCAAAAGAAGCGTTCAAATCGTTCAAATGGGAGCACTACGTGACGTAACTTCTGAGGTCACCAGTCGCCTAGAACTTAGAACTAATTAAACCTAACTAACCTAAGGACATCACACAAATCCATGCCCGACGCAGGATTCGAACCTGCGACCGTAGCGATCGCTCGGTTCCAGACTGTAGCCGCTAGAATCGCACGGCCACTCCGGCTGGCAAAAGGAGCCATGCGCTGCAGCCGAGCTGGCCCACAACCGCCAGCTCAGTGGCTTAGGTCTCGCCTCAGCACCACGCTGTAGCTGGCCGGCTACCCGTTAGCCGTCCAACCTGGCTGGCTCGCAACTCGCGACCCGCGGCTAGTAAAGGCCCAGGCCGCAAAGCCCCTTGAAGAGTCAAACGTCCTATCCACCGTACCCAAATCTGTAGCATAAACTAACGCAGCTAGAGCTATTTTGCTGTGAAATGAGCAGGCACATCTACTTTTGACGCGCCAGTCAAATAGTTAACGAATAATAAGTTAAAGAATACACGCACGATAAATGTAACTACCACAAAATATTTCAATTAGGTAGCAATCGCACAACGCAGGACACTAATGTGTCCTGTTAGCGTTATGCGTTAGATTTCTTCTTAAGGAGGCATGTATTATAAAAATGTAACTCTGGAGATTTTAAAAGTAAACAGTTTAGGTGACAGCCTTGGTAAATAACTGTGTGTACGTAGTATATCATTCACTTTTTGAGCACTTATAAAGTGTACTGAGTGTCCCTAATACAATAAGTCCTGCACGACGTAAATTACGTTCTGCTGAGCCACTTCATTTACATCGCAATGACAAATGATTACTCTAATTCACAGTTAAGTGTTTAGTAACAGGTTCCCAGATTCAATTCCTCAACCGTTCGACTCACATACGCATCTTGAGAAAAACGAACACCAAAATCTTTATGTGCGAGTTCCAATTTCTCTTATGTTGTTGCAGTTGTAATATAATCCTTCGTCCGGCGGTCTTATTACAGTTGTAATATCATCCTTTGCATGGCGATGGCAACAAAACATGTTTACATTCAGAGGACAAAAATGGTAGTTGAAATGTCTTGGAATTAATGTGCCGCTGTGAAAAACAGATTGTTTGAATACTGCGTCACCAACTTGTCCCCCTCCAACCACAGGGTTAAAAAAGACATCCACGACATTCTATTACCTAATTCGCTATACTGCAAATACAGCTGCCTTCATTTAACATTTTCGATGTCCTCCTCCAGTTATGTCAGGTAAAGATTGCACAGTTCTCAGCAATATTCCAGAAGAGATCAAAGAACCGCAGTGCTAGGAGTCTTCTTAGAAAACTTCTTGGGTCTACTAACGACCGTGTCAATAACCCAACAATTGTTTCATGTTCGCTATAACATGTGATCTTTCCTAGTTACGTTCTTCATATGTGTTACCCCAGGACCTTCGTTACATCAACACCCTAAAATTTGTTTCACTTATCGACTTCTCTAACTAATCACGTGAAGAACCTCACACATTTTATTGTTTAAGGTCAATTGACACGTTTTGCAATTTGCTTTGCTCTTTTCAGGCGTTTGCTAAATAGTTTATATACACTGAAGGGCCAAAAAAACTGGTACAGGCATGCGTATTCAAATGCAGAGATATGTAAACAGGTAGAATTCGGCGCTGCGATAGACAACTCCTATATCACACAACACATATCTGGCGCAGTCCTTCGATCGTTTGCTGCCGCTACAATGTTATGTTATGAAGAATTAAATGAGTTTGAACGTCCTGTTATAGTCGGTGCACGACGATGAGACAAAGCATATCTGAGTGTACCTTGAATATTAGGAATCCATAATACATCAAATTTCCGACATCGCTGAGGCCGGATAAAGATCCTGCGAGCACGGGACCAACGACGACTGAAGAGAATCGGTCAACGTGACAGAAGTGCAACCCTTCCGCAAATTTCTGCAGATTTCAATGCTGGGCTATCAACAAGTAGCATCGTGCGAACCATTCAAAGAAATAAACTTGTAGCTGGGATTCACAATCATAAGAAATTTTTTGAAGGACATCATTTTTATGCCAGTGACTGTTATAAGTTTTTATTACACTATTGCAATTTCGGGCCGGCCGAAGTGGCCGTGCGGTTAAAGGCGCTGCAGTCTGGAACCGCAGGCCCGCTACGGTCGCAGGTTCGAATCCTGCCTCGGGCATGGATGTTTGTGATGTCCTTAGCTTAGTTAGGTTTAACTAGTTCTAAGTTCTAGGGGACTAATGACCTCAGCAGTTGAGTCCCATAGTGCTCAGAGCCATTTGAACCATTTTTTTTTTTTGCAATTTCGGCCTAGGCCATTATCAAGTGCTGATGTTATGGCTTTAAGTCATGTCGTCATAATGTAAGCTTACACATTTGTATGTCGTTGTCAATACTGTTAAATACACTCGTTGTTACACGGAGTGAGCACACGTATTCAAACGTCGTAAAACAACATAATCTGTAAGTGCACATGTTCGTTGAACCATCACTAGTCACAAATGCATCTAAGATGCTGACAAGAACGGTATACGGAAGACTGGAAGAGAAAATAGGGAATGTGCTGTATGACAATTAGTTTGTTCTGACGTTCTAGCTGATAATGGAAGCACGATTAAAGAAAAGTAGAGACTTTTCATAAGATTTGTCGACCTTGGACAACCGTTCGACAATGTAAAATGGTGCGAGATGTCCGAAATTCTGAGAAAAATATCGTTAAAATAAAGAGAAAGACGGGTAATGTATAATATGTGCAAGAAAAAGGACGGGACAATAAGAGTGGAAGGCCAAGAACGAAGTTCTCGGATTAAAAAGGGCGTAAGACAGGGCTGTAGTCTTTCGTCCCTAGTGTTCAGTCTGTACATCGCAGAAGCAGCGAGGGAAATAAAAGAAAGGTTCAAGAGTGAAATTAAAATTCAGGGTGAAGAGATATCAATGACAAGTCATGCTTAAACATTGCTATCTTCAGTGAAAGTGAAGAAGAATTGCAGGATCCGTTGAATGGAATGAATAAGTACAGAATACGGATTGAGAGTAACCGAAGAAAGACGAAAGTAATGAGAAGTAGAAGAAATGAGAACAGCGAGAAACCTAACATCAGGCTTGGTGATCACGAGATATACGACGTTAAGGAAACCTGCTACCAAGGTAGCAAAATCACCCATGATGGACAGATCGAGAAGTACATAAAAAGCAGATTGGCACTGGGAAAAAGGGCCTTCCTGGCCAAGAGTAGTGTACTGGTATCAAAAATAGGCCTTATTTTCGTGAAGAAATTTCGGAGAAGGTACGTTTGGAGCTCAGCAATATATGGTAATGAAACATGGACTGTGGGAGAAGCGGAAAAGATGAGAATCGAAGCCTTTCAGATGTGGTTCTACAGACGAATGTTCAAATTTAGGGCCGCGCGGGATAGCCTTGTCATGGGCCGCGCGGCTCTCCCCGTCGGACGTTCGAGTCCTCCCTCGGGTGTGTTGTCCTTAGCGTAAATCAGTTAAAGTTAGATTAAGTGGTGTGTAATCGTAGGGACCGATGACGTCAGCAGTTTGGTCCCATAAGCTCTTACCACAAATTTCCAAATTTTCTAATTTAGGTGGACTGTTAAGGTATGGTACGAGGAGGTTCTTCGGAGAATCGGCGAGGAAATGAAGTACGGAAAACACTGACAAGAAGAAAAGACAGGATCGTGGGAAATGTGTTAAGATATCAGAAAAGAAATCAGAGAAGAATTTCCACGGTTGGAGAGAGGTGAACAGGGTGAAAACTGCAGAGGAAGATACAAATTTGGTATACTTCCCGCAAGTAACTGTGGAATTAGGTTGCAAGTGCTACTCTGTGGCTGGCATAGGAGATGAATTCGTGTCGGGCCTCGTCAAACAAGAAGACTAATGAAAAACTAACACTACTGGAAGGAACTGCCCCATGTACAGGAAGCCGAAAAGGAAATCCCCGAGCAAGAGTTTGAGGGACGCCTGGAGGGCGAATAAATTCACAGAATTTATTCAGAAAATCAGTATGTTACTATTTCAGACAATTGTAATGAAAGACGTAAGCATACAAACAGACCCTTGCGAACAACAACACGCTCCCTCTCCTCCCAACTGGGAATCTAGGTCGACCAAAGATCATTATCGACCACAACGGCATCCTGTAATAGGGAGTTCACTGAAATCTGACCGCACAGGAACAGTTTCAACTGAACATGTCCAAAGTGAAGATGTAAGTAGTACAAGTTAATTCTCAGACTCACCACCTCAAAGAGGAATGGGAATCGATCCCACAAGAATATGCCCCAACCTGGAGCACGCATTGCAACTATCTCGTTTAGTGGAGCCGGCAGTCGTCACCACAGCCTTAAGACATGTGGTACGTGTCGGCCACAAATATGGGGGAGACGTCACCTTCCCAGTAACGGAGGCTGTGGACGGAATTCAGCTCCAGACAATGAACCGCCCCACCGACTTTGAGGCCCTGCGGGACTTAGTCAAAAAAGTAGTCGAAAGACGTAACGAAAAATCTGATATTGATGAACTATACAACCAATCCGCCATAACAAATGGTAGAGTAGCCCACGACTGGACCGAAAACTGGCCAGAATCACACATTCACACGTATTTCCAACGTGAGCCGTTTAAACGTGGGACAGATCAACACACATAACAGCAAACTACTCCTGCAGGAACTCCGAAAGGTGGTGGAGGGGAAGAGTCTAGACGTACTCTGTTTAGAGGAACTGTACTCCCAAGCTTGGTGGATCCCATTCATGGCTGCCAACTGGCATGTGATGCACTATGGAGCAGAACCAAAGGCTGCAGTCATAATAATCAACAGAACACTCAGAGCCACAGTCCTTGCGCAGTTCTCTACTGAGCACTGCAATGTCGTGGAGCTGCAATCACCCACAGAAGTGTTATACATCATTCACATTTACTTCCAATACGGAAGAGAGATAGATGAACTTTTGGACAAACTAACACAAGTAGCCACGGCAGTACAGTGACGCAAAATACTCATGACTGCAGACATAAATGCAAAGTCCTCCCTATCGTTCAATGGCACGCAAGACGACCGTGGGGAAGAGGCAGAGGAAACAATTATGGCATTACAACTGGTGGTTGCCAACCGGCAGGGGAACCACTCCCCCACCTATTCCGGCGGAGGGGGAGAAGGCACGAATATCGATGTTACACTAATAACACCAAACGTCGCCACAAAAGTCACCAACTGGAAAGTGTGGGATAGAACAACCACTAGTGACCAAAATTTAATCACTTTCACAATAGGGGAAAGGGAGTGCCACTGGAAAATGGAGTGGGAGATACAGTTCAATTATAACAAGACCAACTGGGACCGCCTGGCGGAAGAGTGTGACATCCAGACATTATAGGAGGGTGACGAAAATGTGGAGGAGTACGCCGAAGAACTGGTACAAGCAATTACCAGGGCCGTACGAGCAGCTGTGCCAACCAGGGGGAGAGCCGTCGCGGCAATGCCCACACAATGCTCTGTCGAACTGGGACAGATGCGCCAGGCTGTAAGGAGGATGAGGAGGTAGTACTAACGGGGTGTTGTACGGGGAGAAAAACAACGATGGCTGCGAATTTACAGAGAAAGCAAGGAGCAATTTCAGCAGGAGCTCAGGGCCGTAAGGATTATTAGCTGGGAAAACTATGTGAAAAGCCAGTTGGCTAAAGACCCTTGGGATGTCCCGTACACACTAGTACGGGAAAAAATAAGATCACCAATGGTGCTATCCACCGTCAGGGACGGGGACCGGATGACGGGCACATGGCAGGAAACTGCCGAGGCCCTCCTTTGGGTCCTGTTGCCTGACGATGAGGAGGAAAATGACACAGAGGAACAGAAAAGAATAAGAAGAGAAGACCTAAGGGCATATGAGAACAACATCAGGATCCACCCCTTCTCTGAAGAGGAAGTAACTGCCCAGATTAAGGCCCTCAAAAGGGGAAAGGCTCCTGGCCCTGATGGCATTACTGCGGAAGTGGTGCAATTCCTCGCGCCCCAGCTGGTGATACCTATCACAAAGTTGTACAACGAGTGCCTAAGACTCGGGAAATTCCCAGCAACCTGGAAAAAAGGAAACATAGTCATAATCAAAAAGGGTCCAGAAAAAGATCCCACGGAAATTAAATCATATAGGCCCATTGGTCTACTGGACCTACTGGGCAAACTTTTTGGGAGGTTGCTAGCAGACAGACTGACAGCCACACCGTATACTGTGCGGATCAGTAACAGACAATTCGGCTTTCGGTTGGGGCGGTCTGCGTCTGACGCAGTTGCCCTGGCCGCCGAGGTCTGCGACTCAGCCCCGCACAAGTATGTCGTCGGCATCATGGTGGGTATCAGTGGAACTGTCCAGGACTGCTATATGGCTATTTGAGGAGCTATTGTGCAGACAGGGAGGTCTGGCTATCTGCTCCTAGCGGCAAAGTCAGAAACCAAAGATGTCCTCAGGGCTCTGTCCTAGGACCTCTCTTTTGGGACATCAACATGGAGCCGCTACTGGAAGATGTGAAGAGTAGTGACGATGTGCTAGAGGGCATAGCATACGTAGACGACCTCCTCCTGCTGGTCGGCGGCCGCAGCAGCGAAGACCTAGAGCCTAAAGTGGAGAGAGCCATAACTATACTTACAACATGATGCCACAAGACGAAAATGACTATCGCGCCTAATATATCAACATATCTCTTACTCAAAGGTCAACTTGTCAGAAATCCCACAGTGACAATCAGCCGCTCACCAGTTCTTCGGCGCCGCGAGGCCCGATATCTAGGTGTAGTCAACGACTAGAGGTGGAACTTCGCATCACATATTGATACCGTGTCTCAAAGATCTTTAGTACTGCTAAATAACCTAATTGGAATAGGCCACAAACGCTTTCATCTTCCACCCAATCTAATTAATCTGTAGCACAACACTATACTAACACTAATAGTAGGATACGGATCAGGGGTCTGGGCACACAGACTCACGAGGGACATACCTGCTATGGCTGTAAGAAGGGTGCTGTTACCGGACATTGAGGAACGAGTAAAGCTAACGTACTTCATGCCTACGAGAGGAATGCCGCACTTTCTTGCTGGACATGGACCCTACCCGACATATCTATGTCGGTTTGGGAAGCAGGCTACATCCACGTGTGACTGTGGCGTTGTGCAAGGCACGCCAGAACATGTGGTGTATGAGTGCCACCTCTTAGATGACGTAGCAAACGAACTAAGACAACAGCTTCCGAATAACGACACGTACCATCTGTTAAGGCATGACAACACCTTGAATGTCTTAGACAAATTGACAGACGAGATTTCGAAAAAAGTCCTTCTGAAATTTCTAAGGGACAACCAGTAAAAATCACACCAATTTAGACTCCGTGCACCTTTCCTGTTCCGCCGGGCCTGGACTTGGCCAGCCGCTTTACGGCTGGGATCCGCCTTGCTCTGGACTAGGCGGGGAGGGTTTACATCACAACCGGATAGGACACGCACCAATTGTGACACTAGACTTAAAATAGGTTAGTATGTAGCAAGAAAGGATAAGGTTTTCTAAGATAGACTGCAGCGACACCAAGTTACGGGCCAGCCCAGTGCCAGCGGCACGCCCACTGGGATTAGCTCAGTGGGCCAGGCCAACATCCATCAGGTTTGTAGATCACTGGCACACCTGTAACGCTGCGGGTACCATAACGTTTGTAGATTAAGTAGAAATAGGAACCCTGTAGTGGTAAGATCAAAATCTAAGATTTACGTGTAGTGTGGAAAAATAGCTGCAATACTGTGTATGATATTAGGACCCACTAATGTACTCAGGTAGTGGGTTAATATGTATAATGTAATGATTTGAATAAAGATCTTTTTTTTTTAAAAAAAAAACTGAGTCCTTCTCTGTTATCAATCAACGAAACCAATACGTAAAATTAAACTTAAAATCCTTAGTCTAAGGTGACGATTATAGCAAATAAGCTCAGGGCGAGTCGTAATGTTGAGCAGTACGTCATAAACTTTACTGCCAGGGAGACTATTGCAATGGACAAACTTTCGAAAGAGAAGCTACACTCTCGCCTACAACAGAGTTCGATGGCAGTCGTAGACGACAAAGGTCGTTTGGGTAAGGCTACACGTCACGATTATCGTTGAGTAAAAGTTTCTTATCTTTTCATAAAAGCGGTTATCGATCATTAACATTGATTAAGTGATAGGAAACTGTTATTGACATTATAATCGACTGCTTAAGTTTAAGTGGTCCGCCATGTGGATTTTTTGTTTTTATATAGTTAGTGTTGTGGCAAGAACTGCAATGTTGAATACATTAATAGCACCCTAAATGTGAATTTTCGTTGCGTTTAATTGAAGACAGACCAGCATTTTCTCAAGTCTTACACACCGCATCACAAACAGACCCATGACCGTGTGTGATTTTCTATGAGGCGGATATGTTTAGAAGACGCAAGGTGAGCTAGTAGATTCGCTTCATGTGTACCTGAAGCTGTCGAGGTCCAACTACAGCAGTTAGTGTACGACCAGGTGGTTGCAACCAATCATCGGGGAATGGGTTTTAGAGTGGAAGTACTGTACTAATGTAAACAAAATCATAGTAATAACTACTTATTTGTTCAAACCACAGTGAAAGAGAGGAAAATTTAAACTTGCCAGAAATTCATATAAGTGGATGTTAATGATTCACTGAAAAGTTCTCAACGAAACGTAATTTATCCCTGAAATAACTGGCTTACAAAGCAATCATTCCACCTATGTATGACTATTGCTACTTAGTGTAGGACCTTACCAGATTGTAGTGATAGAATACATAAAGAAGACTCGAGGAAGAGTGGGTCACTTAGGCACGGGATCGCTTAGCAGCTGCGAGAGCGTTACGGAAATACTCAGTAAACTCCAGGGACAGTTACTACAAAAGAGGCATTCTGTACGATGAAGAGGATTACTGTTGAAACCCAGAGAGGCTACATCCCTTGCTGCTTCCCTCGCGTACGTGCTGCGAAATGACCACTACGAGAAACAAGGAGAGGACGCCGACAATCGTTGTTGCTACGTGGCATTTGCGTGTGGAGCACTAAGGGAGGGGAACATAAAGGCACCCTCCGCCAGGCACCGTACAGGAACATTCGGACTTCAGATGTAGTTTTAAGCCTTGCACCAACAGGGCCTGGGAGCGTCAAGCGTGGTATGGGTACAGCAATTGTTCACAAAATACTGTCCATACAACTGGACGTCTCACGTCTTCCGCTGCCGCTAATCTTAAAACACTAGTTCCTTGGTTTTCCCTCCTCCGTTCTAATTGTATTCTCCGGGGCGAGGCATTTTGCGATTTTGTGATGCCAGACAACTTGTATCTCTAAGATGCTAGAAAAGTCCGGAAAACTGCTGATAAAACCCTTCTTTGCGGAGCTGATGATTTTCAACGAAAAGGGTCTCATTTGCCAAACCAAAGCAGAAAATCATATCTGGCGTTTTACTTATGGAGTAGTATGCTTCCACTGCTAACTCGTGCTGCGAAAGAGACCCAGGTGGTTATGACGCAGGAAAAAAGCATTGAGACGATGTGGGAAAGAATCTGAAGGCGATTATTGGCGATGTTGTGTTCCGCGAGGTGGCGGCAGGCGGGAGGGTGCGGCGCGGGCTGCCGAACCCTCAGGGGCTGAGCAATCCGCAGCCAGCAGCCGTCTGCACGGCTCCCGTTAATTGCCGAGCCGGCTGCTAATTGACGAATTAGTGGAGGTAAGAGATATTCGGTGTGCCTCATTACGGGCCGGGTCTCGTGGGCCCGCGATCGTCCCGAGCGGCGAGGCCCTGTTTAGTGCGCCAGATTAAATATTGGCCTCAGTTAATTTGACGATTCGTTTCGCAACAACAAAGCGAGTTTTGGAGGCGTGCCGGAACGCAAACAAGCAATTAGCAGCAGCAACGCAGGCTCCCGCATTCGGCGAGGAGCGGCGCTCAGCGGATCTCGCGGGACGGTGGGTGCAGCTTGGCGGGTTGCTGCGGTTGTGGCCCGGCTGCAGCTCCGCAAGAAGCGGCGTCCCTCAACACTACCCCTCGTACAAGTCTTCGTCTCACTGCAGAATTTTACGGAAGGCTGCGCCATACGTCCCTATGTCCCAACAAGTAAGCATTTCGACAGTGCGAATTTGAATAGGAAGGACGACATGCTTTTAGTATGTAAGCTGACAGTGGCTACATCTTCATCTATACTCCGACTACTGCCTTAAGCTCGTTTTTTCACGAGCAACTTTCTTGCCAAAATGGACTTCTCGTTGTGAGTCCGCATCAAGTGCTTCCGTGTAAATTAGAGACCAACATCGTCGCGAGTGTATCATTGACGTCAGTACAACATGACCGCTCTGATAGCTTGATGTGGGGCCGGATTCTCTGCTGAGGCTGGATGTTGTGCAGCTCAAGAAGGACCGATGGTGATTACAATGGCTTCCTTATAGATGGCCATTTATAATCATTAGTGGGTGGTGCGGTGAATATGACGACGTCTGCCCCAGTGTAGACGGCCTCTAACAGCTGCTATATTGTTGATGCTGCGTCTCCATGTTCCCGTATTTGTTGGCGGCAATGATTCTAGTTGGCGGCGGCGGGTACGGAGACTTTGGGGAGCTTCACGCTCCTGGGCTCGGAGTGTACTGCTCTTCCGCTGATAACCCGGCGAGGGCAGTGACAGATGGTAGCCAGATGTGGACTAGGTGTCAGGCAGAGGTTCGTCACGTGGTGAGGCAGAATGATATGCGCCCTTCAAGTAGCGTGAAATAACACAGGCTCGATGTAACATCATTGACCAGCTGTTCGACAACTACAGACTCGTTGGCACGTCGTTAAGTACTGCTTCTCCGTGCTGATTAATGCTGTTTACATCGGTTAACGTGTCACGCCAAGTCGTCCGTAACGCGTCGGTGAGCCCATGAATGTCTTAATTGGGTTGCAGGATTCCTGTAACCTGCGTGACACATCGGCGGCAGCTGTGTTCTGTCGTCACAGTAGCATTGCAAAACGTTGATCGCGCAGTGCCCTCTCCGGCTGCGATCGACTTGGTGGTGGCATGGTTTCTACTTGGCTTTCCTCTGCCCATGACAAATCTCGTTTATACCTTTATACGTTTACACCAGTCATCAATTGATTGTGCAGAGTGTACACTTCTAAAATCTTGAGTACGCTGCAGACTAAGCATTCCTAGTAACAGTAGCCTGAAAGAGTCTACTAACATAGCAAATTAACGTGTTATTCTGGAGCTAGTTCCTACTATCTGCTGGTGTGTAAAACGTAAGGGTGATACGTCACTAGCCGGCCTGGTGGCCGTGCGGTTCTGGCGCTGCAGTCCGGAACTGCGAGGCTGCTACGGTCGCAGGTTCGAATCCTGCCTCGGGCATGGGTGTGTGTGATGTCCTTAGGTTAGTTAGGTTTAAGTAGTTCTAAGTTCTAGGGGACTTATGACCTAAGATGTTGAGTCCCATAGTTCTCAGAGCCATTTGAACCATTTTTTGATACGTCACTGCTAAGTAACATAGGTCGGTGGTACTTGGACCATACATAGAAAGAACCGCTTAAGCGTAGTACACAAGTCAAAGAAATACGCAATCAGACGGATTGAAATGACACTTCTATTCAAAGGCAATAATTACTTTGAAGTCACGAGATTCAAGATGTTCTGCTGATATTACATGCGGCGGTACACCAGTCGTTATAGGGCGCGTAACGGAACTGCTGCACGTGCCCTCGTATAGGGAGAGGCTGGAACACTTAATGCACGCAGGAATATTCTCGAATAAGATTGCTTTAGATCTCCAGCTGTTGTGGTGTGAGGAAACGCAGTGTAGCGTGGATATCTGACCTCCAAATTTTTGAATACAGTAAACTCTCTATTCGACGTTATTATGACACTGTACTGCTCCTCCATGTTCATGTATTAATGGATGATTTCGATCCTGACTTGATTATTACCAATGACAATGCGCGACCACATCAAACAAGGCAGGCAGAGGAGCTCTTGGAACGATAAGATATCCAGCGAATGGACTAACCGTCGTCCCCCGATTTAAGCCCTATCGAGACTGTATAGGATGCGTTGAGGAGACATATTCCAGCACTTCCACAAGCGCCAACAGACATCTGTTGTGTCCGTCTGGTTTGACAGACAAGAAATATTCACGTAGGTCTGGCAGCACTAAGTTTTTTTAGCAAGAGAGAATACGTCTTCTCTTGTGCTTGTTTTAGTACAACGTAAGAATTACTAACTTCACAAATACAATTACTTATTGAATAAGTAATAAACGATATTTCAGAGTAATGACAGTAATATTATTGGGAAGCCAAAGGCCTCAACGGAATCTGTCACTTCTGGGAGGAATGAATAAATAATACTTTTTTTATGAAGGCTGAAGGCACTGCTGAAAAATATTACAAGTTAGTAGATACACAATACACTACGCTAGCGGAAGCTTGAGTCCCGATGGTACAGTACAAAGTTAAAGTTTTGTACGCTTAGACAAAGTAGAAAGTGAAGTTCCAGAAGGACAGTTCACTTTCAAAGTTCCAGTATGACGAAACACATTAATGTCCGGGGTAGAAACAAAGACCAGAAATGAGTAACTCAGACGCAAAAACCGCTAAGAGAATCTGAGAAAATGAGGAAAAACTAGTCCCATCCAAATTATTAAAGACTTCACTTCTTTTCTGAAAATAAGTAAAATAAAATTAGTTACACTGTGTTATTGGGTGAAATCTGCGATTAATTTTTGTATATTAAAATCTTAAATTAAATACTGACTTAGCGGTTTTTGCACCCGATTTACGCAGTTAGCGGGTTTTCCAAATGTATTGATCCAATTACAGACCAAACATTCCGTTGGAAAAATCCCCTTTTTGGTGACATGTTAAGCATGTCACAAAGGTGTAATTTATACGAATATAAACAGAATACGTTTTATTTCAAAGCGTAGTCTGAAAATTCTACAGAATTAGCATGTAAAAATGCAAAGGTGACATTATTTTACAGAAAAAAACTGACTTATTCAACGTAAAAAAGAGAATAGGTACGAATGTTCAATATTAGTTTTTTTTTAATACACCATCACGTTATTGACATCACAACATACTGTAGAAAATAAAATAAGTTCCAAATTTCATCTTAGTAATACACCGACAAAATTTTAGAAAATAATGAAATAACCGTTTCCGCCATCTACAGACGGCTGGCAGCGGCAGGAGCGACTGTAGAAGTGCCGTCCTGCTTGTCTAACACATCAGTGTAGAATTTGATTTTGTCGTTGGTCTCTCAGTCTTAATCAAAGTGAAGCTCCAAAAGCTGTTTCACGTCTCCAAGTTTGACTTCTGAAAGTTTTACACCAGCTGTGGTTCGTATTGGGCCGCTTCCTTTGCTGAAATTTTATCCCCTCTTCAGGATGCTCTTCAACTCTAGAGCTTCAAAGTTGTAGAAGGTCTCTCCACGAACTAGACAAATTTTCTTGTTTTACCTTTTCGTGAGCACGATTTATCTTACTTTCTGAATCTGGAAATACCTATTACCAGTAACTTTCAGTAATCCTTCATCGTTTCTCATAACAGTGTAAACACAGTATTCATTGCATAACATTGCTTTAATAATAATTTTCATGTTTATACCTTTCTGCTTTGGAAACATTTCTTTTCCATTGACCAGGACGCCTCTTCATTTTCCTGGAGGGACCATCAGCTTAGATCTCATTTTGGTCATTCACAACTAGAGCGATTGATTCGGCTTCTTGCGGAACTTCTACTGTTTCAATTACTCCTACTTCGTTTGTACCATCTTCTACATTTAAACCGTCCGCAAAATCACTTATTTTCTTCAAAACACTCACACAACGAGGTGAACACACAACAGCTGAACCGTGCTTACCGGCGAGAGCTTCATTGTTGTGTACGCGTTCGCTACAGCGCAGCCGACCTAACTCTGAATAAGAAAAATATCCCTCCCAATCGTAACAAATTGAAAGGAAGCTTTTAATGTCTAGATTGGCAAGCCTGATTCAGTTGGCGTTCCTTGCATCTGGACATGGCACGGCAACCGCCATGCCATTGAACTTGGCGGCTTTGCACCAGAAGACATCGTGCAGTTAGCGGCTTTTGCAACCGGACACGATTTTCTACTGTCAATTTCAAATGTTTATAGTGGGTTTTGCACTCTGAAACCTATTCCATCGCGCATCGACCCTGAAAAAATCTATACGTTAGTGTGCTCAACTCCAAATCGATAAAAATGCATTTAACGGCGTTTTCATCTGGGTTACTCCAATATTACAGCTCCACTACCTGTTCACTGACATGAAACAAGATGTTGTCGTTGCGGCGGCTCTGGAGTGAATAACTGATTGACGGAATGCGACTGCATACTGTGCCTGGCCCAGTCAGTCAACTGGAAGTGAACTGCTCGTCTTGGCTCGAGCGCCGCCCTAAATACAACCTGGGCGGCAGGATACCGTAGGCACTACTTTCAGTCATGTGGCTCTCGGAAGAAAATATGTCCGTGGAACCAGTGACCTATGCCGGCGCCTGGGATTCCATCTGATGGCCGGGCGGATTGTAGCCAAGTTGCGTCTATCTGCAAGAGATCCGGCCGCTATTAGCTATGTGACCGATTTCTTTTGAAGTATTGATGGTTGGGGACTAGGTAGGGGCAAGTTCTACTCACAGCACATTCAGTTGTTTTCAACTGTGTTGATAGAGAAGTGATCGCCCTGCCACAGAAACTCTTCACTACCTTAATGAAAACAAGAGAGCATGTTGCAGAGCATGCATCGCAGTCCGTGATCATCACACATGCATGTAAGAACCATTTTGTAACGTCCAGGGAACCATCATATATCGCAGAGATTTAAATTTAATTTTTTCTTTGAATACAAGTATCATTTCTGTTCGTCTCATTGCGTATTTCTTTCACTTGCCCTCTCTAATGTACTATAGCAGTTTCATCCAGCTACATTTCTTGAAAGAAGACTTTCATGCGAAAGTTAATTTCGTCTTCAAGCTCTGCACATGAGTGTAGAAATCGACTCTGTACTTTCCTGTCTTCTTAATCTTTAGTGGCTTTTTGGATTTGTTTTCTTGACACATTAAAAAGGTTGCACAAGATCGTGATATTTTTCCTACTATTGTTCTCCTACAAGGGTCTAAATATCTGAAAGCAGAAAGATATTTGCGTTTTACTATACCTGAATAAAGGCAAATTTACAGATTAATTTGCGATATGAATTTAAAATGACTCGTTGTACATAATTACGATTTATCACGCAGCTAGTTAAGTATGCATAAATAATTAACTATATGTAAATAAGATAGCAAATGGTTAAAAGTGTTTTGATGAAAATTATTTCACTATTGGAAGAGAAAGGTTTGGCGACAGGGAGGGCTTCCTGCCACCCTCTTCCAATTGAGCACCTGGGTGCAACAAAAGCTTTAAACGGCTAACGCTATTCTTCAAACATTCTACTACCGTCTTTAAAGACATTAGTTCCCTATATCGTCGCTAGATGGCAGGAGCTCTTTGGAAATAAGTTCGCGTGCAACGCTTTTGTTGCACCCATGACTTTAATTCATTTTTACACGAGCGGCGCGACGACATGGCGAAGATTGAACCTAGTGATGAATATGATACTTCGGAAGAAGAAATTATCGCTTATGACAATGACAGTAACTGTGTACGCTTAAAACGACAACGCAGTTCGGAAGGTGGACACGAAATGTTGCTAAGAAGCTTCGAAATTCTAGCAAAATGTATATATCTGTACGCACAGAAAGAAAATACCAGCCAAGAAGTTCAAGCCAGTTGAATCGCGTTGCAGAAAGAGGTTTGTGTTTAATTTGTTCATTTTTCTATGCCATATCTTCAAGTGGACAAAGTTTAGTAGTATACTATTCTGCTTGTTTTTATATCATAATCTGTGTTTCTTGCAGTCTATTCTAGATGCTGCCAAAGTTTACAACTCGATCAACAGAAGCAACTGTTCGTTGCATTTGGGGATAGTAGAACTTCAGGATGCGACCTTGATGGGAAAGATATCAAAAAAGAAAATTAACGTATATCTCTTAATCCTGAAGCACAAAAAAGGAACTATTATTGGACGAATACCATAAAACATAATGGATTCGTAAAAACTGTTTGTCAGAAATTGGTACAATCTGTGCTGCAAGTTTCTGAAATGAGGCTGAGATCAGTGCAAAATGGCATAAAGAAAGGTATGTTATGTCAACGGTGACCTGTCCATGTAACAAATATTGTTTAATGGTCTGTAATATTTTTTCAATAAAAATTGTTTCGGGAGGTTCTGCTATGTTCCAGGTGCTATTCGTGAAAACAAAAGGAGTATACACCCTAATCGGCCCAATAAGGTAGAAAAAAAAGTTTGGCATCTTGTTGAAGAACGTTGGTCCCAGTTCCCTCATAACAAGCCACACTACAGCTGTGCCAGAACCAAACGGATGTATTTTGATAATCCAGAATTAACTGTTCATTAACTTTATACGTGCTTTAGGCAACATTTTTATGAGTTAGAGGGGAAACCACGCAAAATGAAGTACAGCACTTACACAGATATTGGAGGGAACATAATCAATATTCTTTTAGGCAACCGAGATCAGATAGAGGTGATTTTTATGCTGAGTGTGATGTACTTTTGCCAAAAAATGTGATGCCTATCATTACCTTCATAAGGCACTTGCAAAAGCATATCACTCTTTGAAAGCAGATTTAATGAAAGAAATTAAAACTGTCTGTGACGATAGGATACTTTTTCTAGAATTTGATTATGCCCAGAACTTGCCTATACCTAAAATATATGTTACGTCAAAGTTCTACAAACGACTTCTTTGGTTGTATAATTTTAATATTCATTGCCATAATTATGGCAAAAGCACTTTCTACTATTTCTTGGAGACAGAAACAAGAAAAAAACACACAGTCTGTGTGTTCATATTTGTATGATTTTATTCAGAAAATGCTGGCCATATATGTGAGTGTGAAGAAAATTGTGCTTTTTCCGCTTCGTGTGGAGGACAGAACAAAAATATTACTGTCCTTATGTTTTCATCATGGCTGGCCAAACATCTTAAGATTGAAAGTGAACATATCTTGCCTGTTATGGGTCACTCCTACAACAAATGTGATCGAAATTTTGGAAAATATGTTTCGCTGGTAAAGAGGGTTGAAAATATAGAAATTCCTATTGAATAAGTGAAAATTATGGAAGAATGTAGAGTGCACCCCAAACTATTCAGTGTCATTAATGCTGCTTCTCTGACGAAAGACCGGTCAAAGGCTCTTGCTCCAATGTTTTCTTTAAGACACCACGTCCCAACGGTTGCAGATACAGCACTCAGAAATATTTTCGTCCAAAGTATTCTGCAAGGGATGTGGCGCCAGGATCACATACATGTACTCCAATATATCGACCATTTGCTATTTTCAATCATAGTTTCCCTTTTCTAAGTTCTGACCTTAATTTGAGAAATGAGCATAAACCAGGAGTAAATCTTGCTAAAAAACGGTATGTATTATCATTATGAGAATTTTTGAAACCACAAAATGCTGAGTGGCTTACTTGTGCCCTAAACGCGCAATGCTTTCTTATTTACCGTGGGTATCATTTGGGTATGTCTCATTACAATAAACGCGTAACACATCCTGTGAGATGTCGTCTCAGAATCTGACGAGTACAGATTGTGCACTAACCCTAAAAATATTTGAGCTAGAACATTTGTAAAACAAAGAGGCTGAATAGTATACATTCTATTCAATAACCGCTTTAATTGAGTTTCTGTAAATGTCGATATTTATATTTGTATCACTAAAATGATTGGATGTTATGTCAAAACATTAGACATTTGCATAGTCTTGATAATAAATCTATCTCACAGTGCATTAGTGTTGTATTAAATGATTCCTACACTTTCAAAACTTTGAGGCCATTTATATCAATATAGCATTTTTCCACTAACGGTCTTGTTGCACCCAAACACTCAATTAACATTATCAAATCCAAGAAGCAACATGCCGGTTCCTTGAAGGTACGGAATAAATGTCACGAAAAGAAGAATAAAAAGAAGAAGAAATGTTACTATATTGTAATGGCCAATTATTTCTCTAAACAAGATTCCCTTTTTTGCGTTCTGATGCTTCATAGGTTTTCTTATTTACCGTGGGTATCATTTGGGTATGTCTCATTACAATAAACACGTAACACATTGAGCATCAATACTCCTCTGTTTTCTCATTGATTTATGAAAAATGAGTAGTAACATTGAATTGCTGAATCTAAGCTACAGTTCCTACCATAATCTCGGATCACGATAGTACTGTATTTATAAGAATGCATAAAAGGGTCTGATAAACTTGCAAATGTTGTTACACAAAGCGTTTTGTACGCAACAGAGAGATCCTTTAAAGCGAATACGTGACTGTGAATGGCTTATTAGTTTAATCAAAGAGGACACTGTCAGTATTTCAATTACATTTATTCAATATAGACCCTGGTTCCGACTGTAAATTTATGCCAGTACATAATAAATAACATTGTGGGTATCAAATGGAAATGTAATACGTCGCATTTAAAGCTCTAGCACGAACAGAAATATTGAGTTATAGTTTGACTTGTTTATGATGAGGACCGTGGAGAAACAAGAAACGGTAATAGTTACAGGCCCATTACTTATGGAGGGTGCTTCAAGAATATAAACCCACTTCAGTAGACTGGCGCTGTTGCACGCTCGTCAAAATTCTACTTTAAAATTCTGAATAACGGTTTAGGAGACAATGTAGCAGCATGTGCTTATAAGCTGTTGTTCTGAAAGTTTTAGTTTACCAGAAGTACACTGTGATAGCCCATGCTCGCTTAGTTACTTAAAAATTGCACCAACATACGACAGTCACAAAATATCGTTCCCAAATCTTCGAGAATGAAGTTCAGCAGACATGTGAAAAGCGCTTGAAACATCACTTAAAACAAAAGAAAAAAATGGAGTGAAACACATTGCATGTGTGCGTAAAATTTCAGCAACCACTAAAGTGTGCTTATTTTGGATTAAAACAATGATGCTGTGATGGTAATTTTACTTCACACAGGCGTCAGTTTGAGTTTGGTTTATGAGCATCATATACTGTAAACAGAAAAGTGAATTCTAATCGACATTGGTTGGAAAGAAGAGAGGGCGATTTCACACTTAGATTACTTCTCCACCTTATAAGACATTTCTACCTGTCAAGGAGATGATGATAAGTGTTGCTTCATTGTTAACAGATATATGCATAACGGTAGTTGAATCTTGTCTTATCAGATACATCATTAGTTAAGTTAAAGTTTGTACTTTCGCATAAAAAACAAATCCATACTTTTTCCTCTGCGCAGCTCTACAGGTACGTGTTAACAATAACTCTTTAAACTTATTTATTGATTCTTGCGTTACTTCTTGCTAATACGATTGTATATGAAATATAAATAACAAGTAAATTGTTTTTTTTCCACTCAGTAGAAAGAAAACAGTTTACTTTGTTAATCGAGCTTAAAATCCCTACCCATTTTAGTCTATAACAATATCCACATTACAGTAGGGAATCAGCGAAATTTTCTTTGCTCTGTCACGCAACCATTACGTTGACACATAGATTATCATGCAAACTGATAATGAGAATAATATATCTTGGAAAATCTGTTGAGCAATAAGGCCTAAAAGTATCTAAATCCAAAACAAAGTGGATGACTAACATTTGGGTGCTGCGAAACCATTCGAAACAGATAACTGGACACTTGCGTTAATGAATGCTGCGGTTCTATGAAAGAAAGCTCTAAGAGTTTGGTTACATCAGCTGAAAATCTAGATCCTTATTTGGAACAGTGTTAAAACAAAACGTTAAAATAAGGAAACGTTAGTGGGATATATCGCAAAAAAATAAAACTGAGCTAGACAGCACAGAGATTAAAACTTGTGTTCTAGAGGTAACTAAACGAAAACTAGCCGGCCGGTGTGGCCGAGCAGTTCTAGGAGCTTCAGTCTGGCACCGCGCGACCGCTACGGTCACAGGTTAAAATCCTGCCTCGGGAATCGATATGTGTGATGTCCTTAGGTTAGTTAGGTTTAAGTAGTTCTAAGTTCTAGGGGACTGATGACCTCAGATGTTAAGTTCTATAGTGCTCAGAGCCATTTGAACCATTAGAAACGAAAACTAAATTCCAAATTTAGTGCTTCTGTCAGGTTTTCTCACTCGAATGCAGTATGGAAGTGCGTGTAGTCAGTTCACTGTTCTCCTGGTCGTTGTCGACGTTTAAACCATGAAACCGCTCCTTTCAGCCAGGTAGCCACTCGACTGACATCAAAAGGCTGAGCGTATCCAGGTCCTGTATTCCCACCAAGGAAAAATCCTTGGCGATACCGGAAATCGAACCCGGAATCTTCACATGGCAGCTATCTACGAGAGCGTGCTGCAAAATAGTGTCTACTAAGTTTGTAAGCGAAGATTCTTAAAGCTTTTTTAAATAAAACAAACATTGTTAAAATTCTACGTCTTTATGCTTCCTGTCTACGTACTAACTTTCCAGTGTAGTCATCCTGGTAACGAACAAATTTCTCCCAAGGAGATACCAGTTTATTAATAAGGTGTTTGCCTTCACTGACTGAGCCACAACCTCACCTCTACTTGCACCCCATCATTCACTGTGAAAATCGCGGGGGGGGGGGGGGGGGGCGGAGGTTGCAATTGCAATTCGGGACTATATGGAGGCTGATCAATGACAGTGAACCCAGTGACTCGGATTGTTGCAGATCTCACAGCGATCGTGTATTGTCTGGCACTGTCAGCTCGAAGGAGGTGTTCATGTGCGTACGATCTTTTCTGTGGTTAGAAACTCGATTACAGCACGCTGTTTCTAATGCAGTGACATTGTCAGGTTACACATGGCCGTGTTTCACGCTACAGTTCCTTTTGCGGCAGAGCATTCTAATTTGCGTTTGTGAAGAGAGAAGATTGACTCAGTAATACGCATATTATATAATATCTCAACCGATACTAACAAGGGAACCTCCCCATCGCACCCCCCTCAGATTTAGTTATAAGTTGGCACAGTGGATAGGCCTTGAAAAACTGAACACAGATCAATCGAGAAAACAGGAAGAAGTTGTGTGGAACTATGAAAAAATAAGCAAAATATGCAAACTGAGTAGTCCATGCGAAACATAGGCAACATCAAGGACGGAGTAAGTTCCCGAGCGCCGTGGTCCCGTGCTTAGCGTGAGCACCTGCAGAACGAGAGGTACTTGGTTCAAGTCTTCCCTCGAGTGAAAAGTATAATCTTTTATTTTCAGTTTATGTGACAAACTCTTATGTTTTCATCACTTTTTGGGAGTGATTATCACATCCACAAGAAAACCTAAATCGGGCAAGGTAGAAGGATATTTTTACCCGTTCGCCAAGTGTACAAGTTATGTGGGTCGACAACATATTCCTGTCATGTGACGCACATGCAGTCACCAGTGTCGTATAGAATATATCAGACGTGTTTTCCTGTGGAGGAATCGGTTGACCTATGACCTAGGGATCAAATGTTTTCGGTTCCCATTGGAGAGGCACGTCCTTTCGTCTACTAATCACACGGTTTTGCGTTACGGTCTCAAAACACAGACACTAAACTTATTATAGTGAACAGAGATGTCAAGGAACGAACGGACAGATCGTAACTTTGCGAAAACAAAAAAAAGTAAACTTTTCACTCGAGGGAAGACTTGAACCAAGGACCTCTCTTTCCTTAGCTGCTCACGCTGACCACGGGACCACGGCGCTCCTGAGCTCACATTACCCTTGATGTTGCCTGTCTTGCACATGGACTACTCAGTTTGTATATTTTGCTTATTTTTTCATAGTTCCACACAACTTCTTCCCGTTTTCTTGATTGATCCGTGTTCAGTTTTTCAAGGCCTATCCACTGTGCCAACTTATAACTAAATCTGAGGGGGGTGCGATGGGGAGGTTCCCTTGTGAGAACAGGATAAAAATTTGGGAGACATTACTTTTTAGCACTCCCTTGTACACTGACCAATCAGCTACGGTGGCGAAGGTTCTAGATGTACGTGGACAAAATTACAATCAAACATCAAATTACCCTGGAATCCCGAAATTAAATTAAGTTAATGCCGTGGTTTTTCCATTTTAAAGTAAAGAAAATACTCTCAGGTCCATTGTTGTGCTACACTCCTGGAAATTGAAATAAGAACACTGTGAATTCATTGTCCCAGGAAGGGGAAACTTTATTGACACATTCCTGGGGTCAGATACATCACATGATCACACTGACAGAACCACAGGCACATAGACACAGGCAACAGAGCATGCACAATGTCGGCACTAGTACAGTGTATATCCACCTTTCGCAGCAATGCAGGCTGCTATTCTCCCATGGAGACGATCGTAGAGATGCTGGATGTAGTCCTGTGGAACGGCTTGCCATGCCATTTCCACCTGGCGCCTCAGTTGGACCAGCGTTCGTGCTGGACGTGCAGACCGCGTGGGACGACGCTTCATCCAGTCCCAAACATGCTCAATGGGGGACAGATCCGGAGATCTTGCTGGCCAGGGTAGTTGACTTACACCTTCTAGAGCACGTTGGGTGGCACGGGATACATGCGGACGTGCATTGTCCTGTTGGAACAGCAAGTTCCCTTGCCGGTCTAGGAATGGTAGAACGAAGGGGTTCGATGACGGTTTGGATGTACCGTGCACTATTCAGTGTCCCCTCGACGATCACCAGTGGTGTACGGCCAGTGTAGGAGATCGCTCCCCACACCATGATGCCGGGTGTTGGCCCTGTGTGCCTCGGTCGTATGCAGTCCTGATTGTGGCGCTCACCTGCACAGCGCCAAACACGCATACGGCCATCATTGGCACCAAGGCAGAAGCGACTCTCATCGCTGAAGACGACACGTCTCCATTCGTCCCTCCATTCACGCCTGTCGCGACACCACTGGAGGCGGGCTGCACGATGTTGGGGCGTGAGCGGAAGACGGCCTAACGGTGTGCGGGACCGTAGCCCAGCTTCATGGAGACGGTTGCGAATGGTCCTCGCCGATACCCCAGGAGCAACAGTGTCCCTAATTTGCTGGGAAGTGGCGGTGCGGTCCCCTACGGCACTGCGTAGGATCCTACGGTCTTGGCGTGCATCCGTGCGTCGCTGCGGTCTGGTCCCAGGTCGACGGGCACGTGCACCTTCCGCCGACCACTGGCGACAACATCGATGTACTGTGGAGACCTCACGCCCCACGTGTTGAGCAATTCGGCGGGACGTCCACCCGGCCTCCCGCATGCCCACTATACGCCCTCGCTCAAAGTCCGTCAACTGCACATACGGTTCACGTCCACGCTGTCGCGGCATGCTACCAGTGTTAAAGACTGCGATGGAGCTCCGTATGCCACGGCAAACTGGCTGACACTGACGGCGGCGGTGCACAAATGCTGCGCAGCTAGCGCCATTCGACGGCCAACACCGCGGTTCCTGGTGTGTCCGCTGTGCCGTGCGTGTGATCATTGCTTGTACAGCCCTCTCGCAGTGTCCGGAGCAAGAATGGTGGGTCTGACACACCGGTGTCAATGTGTTCTTTTTTCCATTTCCAGGAGTGTATATGGGTGCGAATAATTACTAACGATTAGGTATGAAGAAATCTAAAGCGACTTTTGTCCAGTAGTAAGTGTAAAATCAGTGGTTATGACGATGAAGGATGAGCAGTGTTACGAAATACGGTACTATACCAAATAAATATCTGTTGGTAGAACCGGCATATGTTTCGCAGCGCTCGTTGTTTTGTTTAGTCGTATCAGCTGTCATATACTAACTGAAATAGAGATCATGGCAGCTAAGAAACCTAAGCTCTTCAATCTCAGCGCTTGCTTAACGGCTGTTCCCCAGAGGTGATAGTCTAATTAACTGGAGAGTAATGAAGAACAGAGTAACTGGAACTGGCAAATGATCGATATTTTTATAGAAACTATGATTATCAAGAGCTCAAATGGAACCCCAGTTCTAAGCAAAGAAGGGAAGCCAGAAAGATGAAGGGAGTATATAGAGGGTCTATACAAGGGCGATGTACTTGAGGACAATATTATGAAAATGGAAGAGCATATAGATGAAGATCAAATGGGAGATACGATACTGTGTGAAAACTTTGACAGAGCACTGAAAGATCAAAGTCGAAACAAGGCCCCGGGAGTAGACAACATTCCATTACAACTACTGATAGCCTTGGGAGAGCCAGCCCTGACAAAACTCTACCATCTGGGGAGCAAGATGTATGAGACAGGTGAAATACCCTCAGACTTCAAGAAGAACATAATAATTCCAATCCCAAAGGAAGCAGGTGTTGACAGATGTGAAAATTACCGAACTACAAGTTTAATAAGTCACGTCTCCAAATTCCAACACGAATTCTTTACCGACGAATGGAAAAACTGGTAGAAGCCGACCTCGGGGAAGATGAGTTTGGATTCGGTAGAAATGTCGGAACACGTGAGGCAATGCTGACCCTACGACCTATCTTAGAAGATAGATTAAGGAAACGCAACCTACATTTCTAGCATTTGCAGACTTAGAGGAAGCTTTTGACAATGTTGATTGGAACACCCTCTTTCAAATTCTGAAGGTGGCAGGGGTCCAATACAAGGAGTGAAAGGCTGTTTACAATTTGTACAGAAACCACATGGCAATTCTAAGAGTCGAGGGGCACGAAAGGGAAGCAGTGGTTGGGAAGGGAGTGATACAGGGTTGTAGCCTATGCCCGATGTTATTCAATTTGTATATTGAGCAAGCAGTAAAGAAAACAAAAGAAAAATTCGGAGTAGGAATTAAAATCCATGGAGAAGAAATAAAAACTTGGAGGTTCGCCGATGGCATTGTAATTCTGTCAGGGACAACAAAGGACCTGGAAGAGCAATTGAACGGAATGGACAGTGTCTTGAAAGGAGGATGTAAGATGAACATCAGCAAAAGCAAAACGAGGATAATGGAATGTAGTAGAATGAAATTGGGTGACACTGAGGGAATTAGATTAGATTAGATGAGATCAGGTTTGCTATTTTTGGAGCAAAATAACTGATGATGGTCCAAGTAGAGAGGATATAAAATGTAGACTGGCAATGGCAAGGAAAGCGTTTCTGAAGAAGAGAAATTTTTTAACATCGAGTATAAATTTAAGTGTCAGGTAGTCGTTTCTGAAAGTGTTTGTACGGAGTGGAGCCATGTATGGAAGTGAAACATGGACGATAAATAGTTTAGACAAGAGGAGAATAGAAGCTTTAGAAATGTAGTGCCACAGAAGAGTGCTGAAGACTAGATGGGTAGATCACATAACTAATGAGGAGGTACTGAATAGAATTGGGGAGAAGAGAAATTTGTGGCACAACTTGATTAGAAGAAGGGATCGGCTGGTAGAGCATGTTCTGAGGCATCAAGGGATCACCAGTTTAGTATTGGTGGGTAGCATGGAGAGTAAACATCATTGAGGGAGACCAAGAGATAAATACAGCTTCAGAAGGATGTAGGTTGCAGTAGATACTGGGAGATGAAGAAGCTTGCACAGGATAGAGTAGGATGGAGAGGTGCATCAAACCATTCTCTTAACTAAGGACCACAGCAACAACATTCGTTTTGAAAAAGAAGTGAAAGTTTGTTCTTGTACGTTTCTCAAAAAATGGCTCACCCTGTGTTTAATCACAAAAATTCACAGAAAACGTCGTAAGAACGTAAATATCATCGCCGAAAATTCTAGAAGTTCCAATAACGCTACAGTAAGACAGTACAGTGGGATGAACTGTTTTATTACTTTGCTCGAATATAAGTACAAATATTGTTGTTTTCTGTAGTGTGAAGTCCTTAAGTAAGGAATTATTTTAAGAGAACTTACAACAATACTTCTGGATGTAAAAACTAGATGGGACACCATGAAGCACTATAAGAAGTATTAATTAACAGCAGTAATTTCGGTACATTCCAGTGTGATACGATTCATGGAAGAGTAACAATTGGAAAGAAATAATGAAGAAAGCTGATAGTGAAGTAAACTGTGAGTTCGAGACAACCAGACGGTGCTCCCAACTGACGGCTATGATTAATGAGATCTAGTCACTAAAACAGATATCACCTTGTGTCGTAAAGTGCAAGTGAAGTGCAGAATCCTAACAAAAGTCCTTCAGAGCAGTTTCATAGAGATATCTCGTTCTACTCACTAATAGCATGACTGGTAACGAAAGCCCTATACACTAGACTTAGGCTACAATCAAAATGTTAAAATAATCTTAAATTGACAGTTAATAACGATCAGATCACAAAATGTGATTAAAGCAATAAAGTTACAAATTATGTTGAATTGTGCAACAGTTATCTTCCCGCTATTGAGATTAGTACAGAGATTGTGCGGCTGCATTCGTTTCAAAACTACACTAACCGACATTTTTGTTCCTCTTTTGAAGAGTGTGTTAACTTACGTTATCTTCTGCTACGCATATCTAAAGACATTGCAAGCATATTTAGAACTAAAACCTTCATTCCGCACGGTATTAGTGGAACATTTGACAACAGCGTATAACATCTATGAATTAGATATTCGCTTCAAGCGAGTAGTAGATACATTGGGCGTGTGGGAGAGGGGGAAGCCTTGTGGAAGGATAGTTTCTACGCCGATTCCCATTTCTTTGGAGGCATTGACCCTACATTGGACGCAGCACTTGGTTGGTCTGATAACGCATGGAAGTAACGAATTGCTAGTTGCCCAGGAATCACACAATTATTAGTCGACAATTTTTTCCTCTGGAAGGGAAACTAGTGTGTTGTACGTGGTAGTATGAAAACGATTGGTGTGTAGGTCACTTCGGAAACTCTTCTATTGTATTTCTCAGCGTTTATCCCGTCGTACTGGGTCTGTTGTTTTGGCAGATTTATTTTATTTGACTTTGTAGCCGGGTGCTTTTCCTGTGATCACATAATGGAGGGGAATCGTATGTACCATTTTCTACCTCCATATCTACAGTATACCCGTAATTGAAGTTCCGGTTTCAAAACGCTGTTTAAAAAGAACCACTGCTCAAAATGAAGTCACATTTGGACAGAAAATGATTGACGCAGGGGAAACGTCATACAATAAAGAAAAAAAAAACAAGAAGCTAACGAAAATTTGAGCAATAGATGGCGTAGTAAGCATCGAATACGTATATCAAAAGACGCGCGGCACCCGGCTGTTCCTCGGTTTGCGTCCGATATGCTCAACGTGAACATGTCCGTGGAGGATCGTGAGCTGATGGTAACGCTCTTTTAGAAGGAAGGTAACTGTGCGCCAGTAGCCCTATAGAACTCCCGGACACTCAAAAGTATGAAGAAAGCAATTGGTCTGATGTATGATCAGCGTCTGGAGAAAATGATTAAAAATTCGAAAAGACAGGTTGTTCTGAGACGCAGTGCAGTGTGGAAAATTAAGAAAAGCAGTTGATCCAACAGCTGTCGAAGACGTGGCCCCAGAACTGCAGGAGGGATCGCACGGTGGTGTGCAAACATGCCGTGCAGGGCAAACTTTCCGAACGTAGGACATGTCTGCAAATACTGCACATAAAATCCTTGGAAGCATCCTGCATTGCTATCCATACAAAAACAGCCACGTTCAGAAATTGTTTCCTGCTGACAGTGCCACGACTTCACGTCAATCACGGGAAATTCAGGCAACATATCTACGGGCTGAACATGGTCACATCTTCTTCATGTGAATGCGGCAGTGAGGAAGATGTTAATACATTTTCTTCGGCTGCCACAGAAGGTTTCAAGAAACAACGAAACTATTACAGCATCTGATGACCTATGAAAATGCATTGGCCACTAACATTAAAATTCTCTTAGCGACAGAAGATCGGAAAATGTATCAGCTCCCATTGTTGTTGTTGTTGTGGTCTTCAGTCCTGAGACTGGTTTGATGCAGCTCTCCATGCTACTCTATCCTGTGCAAGCTTTTTCATCTCCCAGTACCTACTGCAACCTACATCCTTCTGAATCTGCTTAGTGTATTCATCTCTTGGTCTCCCCCTACGATTTTTACCCTCCACGCTGCCCTCCAATACTAAATTGGTGATCCCTTGATGCCTCAGAACATGTCCTACCAACCGATCCCTTCTTCTGGTCAAGTTGTGCCACAAACTTCTCTTCTCCCCAATCCTATTCAATACTTCCTCATTGGTTATGTGATCTACCCATCTAATCTTCAGCATTCTTCTGTAGCACCACATTTCCAAAGCTTCTATTCTCTTCTTGTCCAAACTATTTATCGTCCATGTTTCACTTCCATACATGGCTACACTCCATACGAATACTTTCAGAAATGACTTCCTGACACTTAAATCAATACTGGATGTTAACAAATTTCTCTTCTTCAGAAACGCTTTCCTTGCCATTGCCAGCCTACATTTTATATCCTCTCTACTTCGACCATCATCAGTTATTTTGCTCCCCAAATAGCAAAACTCCTTTACTACTTTAAGTGCCTCATTTCCTAATCTAATTCCCTCAGCATCACCCGACTTAATTAGACTACATTCCATTATCCTTGTTTTGCTTTTGTTGATGTTCATCTTATATCCTCCTTTCAAGACACTGTCCATTCCATTCAACTGTTCTTCCAAGTCCTTTGCTGTCTCTGACAGAATTACAATGTCATCGGCGAACCTCAAAGTTTTTATTTCTTCTCCATGAATTTTAATACCTACTCCGAATTTTTCTTTTGTTTCCTTTACTGCTTGCTCAATATATAGATTGAACAACATCGGGGACAGGCTACAACCCTGTCTTACTCCCTTCCCAACCACTGCTTCCCTTTCATGTCCCTCGACTCTTATAACTGCCATCTGGTTTCTGTACAAATTGTAAATAGCCTTTCGCTCCCTGTATTTTACCCCTGCCACCTTTAGAATTTGAAAGAGAGTATTCCAGTCAACATTGTCAAAAGCTTTCTCTAAGTCTACAAATGCTAGAAACGTAGGTTTGCCTTTCCTTAATCTTTCTTCTAAGATAAGTCGTAAGGTCAGTATTGCCTCACGTGTTCCAGTGTTTCTACGGAATCCAAACTGATCTTCCCCGAGGTTGGCTTCTACTAGTTTTTCCATTCGTCTGTAAAGAATTCGTGTTAGTATTTTGCAGCTGTGACTTATTAAGCTGATAGTTCGGTAATTTTCACATCTGTCAACACCTGCTTTCTTTGGGATTGGAATTATTATATTCTTCTTGAAGTCTGAGGGTATTTCGCCTGTTTCATACATCTTGCTCACCAGATGGTAGAGTTTTGTCAGGACTGGCTCTCCCACGGCCGTCAGCTCCCATACGATTTAGAAAAGTGTCAAATAAGAATATAGTAAAAGAAAATGTCTATTTTCATACTTTCGCACTATAATAAATATGTTAATTTACTTGGATAGTTTACTTAACACTAGTTTAATTGGATGTCACAGATAATTTTTATTTTCTGTGCTCTGAGGCAGGCTGTATGGGTGATGCCCAAAAGCCAATAATACATTCAAAAAAAAGAAAACTTCCTTTCTGCAATTTCTTGTTCGCATGAACGTGGGCAGTAAATGGACGCAGGACATTCTGTGGACAGACGAAGCCCATTTCCATCTCCAAGGACACGTCAATATGCAGAACTGAAGAATATGGGCAACGTAAAATTCGCACTCACATCAATCGGTACCACTTCAATCTGCAAAGGTGACGGTGTTTTGCGGGTCGACGACATTGTTTAACGTAGGGACATAGTTCTTCGAGGAAATGAGTCCTGCGTATCCTGTTACCTGTACGTCACTTTTTTCGCACAAACGTCATTCAGCACTTCAACAGCGTTGATGTGTGGCTAGGATCCTTTTTTTGCAAGGGGACACTTCTCGCACATTGCACAGCCAGTGAAGCGGCCCATGGAGACGCGCTTTGTCAGCCATCATTTCCCTACAGCCTGGCCATGCAGATAACCTGATCTTATCCATTTAATTCACGACTGCGGGATTATCTGAACGACGTCGTGTTCAGTAGCTCCAGTTAGTACCGTAACTGAACTGAAAACATACATTACGCAAAGCACGCTGAACGTGATTGCCGAAACACTCAGATTTGATGTGGCTCACGCTGTTTCTCGATTTCAACTTGTGGCAGAAAACAGCGGACAGCATCTTGAACATGCTTTGCGCTAGTATGACAACAGTTTTGATTTTTATGAGGTTTACCGCCTCATGACATTTAAAAACCGATTTTTCCTATTCCATGTTGTACGATCCTTGCCGTGGTTAATGGGCTTACCTAACTAAACTCATCTTCCGTGTATAGCCGACTCCATTTACATTAATATGTTTACAGCGCCATCTGTTGGTACAATTTTTGTTACATTTCCTTTCTTTCATGACGTTTCCCACCGCGTCATTAATATGCTTTTCAAATTTGACGTCAGTCTGAGCAGTGTTTACAAACTGGAACTTTAATTATGGAAACCTTGAACACCTTTACATAGCAAGCCATCTTAATGTGCGTTGCGCAAGGTACTTTATGTGGCAGTGTCATCTTTCACTTTTCCTTTACCGGTCGGGTATGGTTCGCGGGAAGAGCGATTGCTGGTAAGCCTCCATGTGGATGTAAATCCCTCTAATTGTAACTGCATGGTCTTTTCGTGAGATGTACATAGAAGGAGTCAATGTATTGGTTGACTCTTCCAGCAACGCACTTTCTCGGAACTTATACAACATGATGCAGAATGCCTCACTTTCATTGTCTGCCACCGGAATTGGCTGAGCATTTCCGCGATCTTTCCCGCTTACTAAATGACCATGTAACTAAACGTGTTGCCCTTCTTTGGCTCTGTGTTTATATTAACATTGTTCTGTGTACTATCATATTTTAACTGTACGTGTGTGATATTTTGTGAGGCGGACATTGGAGGCCTGACGAATATTTAGGTACGCGGGGGTGGAAAACCGCCTGAGACCACACTTATCAGGCGGATGTTGCCTCAGGGCTTATTTTAAAAAGTTTCCTTCAGCGTTTCGTAAGTCTTGGGGGTTTCGGGCGGGGGGAGGGATTTCGGGGAAATATAATGCCGTTCGACTGCCAGGGCAACTGTAAACGTCTGGTATCTTCTAGTAACTTTGCTCCTATGTATGACTGCACAGTTCTCATTTACATTTCATTAATATCATAAGGATCACGTGAAGAAGCGTGCATAAGATGTTGAAAGATCTGAAGGATATACGCTTCTGTATTCTAAAAATACACTACTGGCCATTAAAATTGCTACACCAAGAAGAAATGCAGATGATAAACGGGTATTCATTGGACAAATATACTAGAACTGACATGTGATTACATTTTCACGCAATTTGGGTGCATAGATCCTCAGAAATCAGTATCCAGAACAACCACCGCTGGCCGTAATAACGGCCTTGATACGCCTGGGCACTGAGTCAAACAGAGCTTCGATGGTGTGTACAGGTTCAGATGCCCGTGCTGCTTCAACACGATACCACAGTTAATCAAGAGTAGTGCCTGGCTTATTGTAACGATCCAGTTGCTCGGCCACCATAGACCAGACGTTTTCAATTGGTGAGAGATCGGAGAATGTAATGGCCAGGGCAAAAGTCGAACATTTTCTATATCCAGAAAGACCCGTACGGGACCTGAAACATGCGGTCGTGCATTATCCTGCTGATATGTTGAGTTTCGTAGGGATCGAATGAAGGTAGACCCACGGGTCGTAACACATCTGAAATGTAACGTCCACTGTTCAAAGTACCGTCAATGCGAACAAGAAGTGACCGAGACGTGTAACCAATGGAACCCCATACCATCACGCCAGTTGATTCGACAATATGAGCATGACGAATACACGCTTCCAATGTGCGTTCACTGCGATGTCGCGAAATACGGATGCGACCATCATGATGCTGTAAACAGAACCTGGATTCATCCTCAAAAATGACGTTTTTGCCATTCGTGCATCCAGGTTCGTCGTTGAGTACACCATCGCAGGCGCTCCTGTTTGTGATCCAGCGTCAAGGGCAACCGCAACCATGGTCTCCGAGCTGATAGTGCATGCTGCTGCAAATGTCGTCGAACTGTTCGTGCAGATGGTTGTTGTCTTGCAAATGTCCCCATCTGTTGACTCAGGGATCGAGACGTGGCTGCACGATCCGTTACAGCCACGCGGAAAGACGAATGTCATCTCGACTGCTAGTGATACGAGGCCGTTGGGATCCAACACGGTGTTCCGTATTACCCTACTGAAGCCACCGATTCCATATTCTGCTAACAGTTATTGGATCTCGACCAACGCGAGCAGCAATGTCGCGACACGATGAACCACAATCGCGATAGGCTACAATCCCACCTTTATCAAAGTCGGAAACGTGACGGTACGCATTACTCCTCCTTACACGAGGCATCACAACAACGTTTCACCAGGCAACGCCGGTCAACTGCTGTTTGTGTATGATAAATCGGTTGGAAACTTTCCTCATGTCAGCACGTTGTAGGTGTCGCCACCGGCGCCAACGTTGTGTGAATGCTCTGAAAAGCTAATCATTTGCATATCACAGCATCTTCTTCCTGTGGGTTAAATTTCGCGTCTGTAGCACGTCATCTTCGTGGTGTAGAAATTTTAATGTCCAGTAGTGTACTGCCCTTATAAGTTCAGTTTTCCCAGAAAATTATTGCATAACGCATTTGCGAAAGACAATTTGTTCTGTCATTAGGGGCGAGGTAGTACGCCAGTGAGACAATAAAAGAAGGGAAGGGGGATCAGATGGTACCCTATTGAGGGGACAGTTTTATAAGCTAATGCGTGAATGTGCTAGGGCAACCATAGCCAGCCTGGATCTGGATACCTGGGCGACGTGTCGAACCTGATAGTTCTCCGATATGCGTCTAGTAAGCAGCGTTTTCATAACTGCCCAATTCGCTTAGCCTGAAGTTGGTCTGAACTTGCTACTAGGACGGGACACGAAATTCGAATGGGGGTCGACAGTGGAATGGAGTACTGGCACCGGTGCCTGGGAGAGCGCTTGGGACGGAGGATGGAACGAGCTATCGATTCGCCTGCGAGGTAAGCGCCGAGCGACCGGTTGCGCGCCACTCGTATAGAGTTGTGTTTGTATTTCGGGACAGAAAAGACGAGGTGGGCCCGTGGGCGGCTGCCGCCCACGCCATCACAGCGCTGCGAGAGCGGCAATGCGGAAGTGGCCCAGGTCATTAACCTCTGCAATATGGTCACTCGCGAGGTATTAGGGCTCACGTTCACTCATATTCATCAAATGTACATCAAACTTTAGTCATCATCAATATCATTAGTTATCTGACAACCAGCTGCTGAATAAAGGCCTCCTCAAGATATACACATATATTACTGTTTAAAGTTACACACACTCTTATTTCTGAATGTTTTCCGATGTTATTTAGCCGCCTTCCATTAGTTCTTCGGTAAATAACTACGAGGAAGTATACGACAGTATCTATACACGAAATGCTTGACACTACTGTATTTGTTGAGGGATGATTTTTTGTTAATACTGCATATTCGACACTGACTGTACTATTGTAGAATGAAATTTTCACTCTACAGCGGTGTGTGCGCTGATGAAACTTCCTGGAAGATTAAAACTGTGTGCCGGACCGAGACTCGAACTCGGGACCTTTGCCTTTTGCGGGACACTGCTCTACCAACTCACGGGGCGTGAGTCGTGCTTGGGTAACTCAGTTGGCACAGCAGTTGCCCGCGAAAGGCAAAGGTCCCGAGTTCGAGTCTCGGACCGACTGTACTATTCTGTACAACGTCATAAATTTCAACTTTAGGTCATTTTAAAGTGGTTGCAAATGTTGAAAACACGGCGGTAGCCAATATTAACAAAGCGATTAACAACGACGTGAATCTCTGTGGCTCGTGCCAGCCTTTGTTACATACACAATCAGAATGTGACGGATGGGATAAAAAATCATGAAAAGAGATTCGTGCTTACTGCACACGTCATTAATGACAACCATACTAGCCAAAACAGAACGATGTTGGAAAAGGAAATGAAAATTCAGGGAGAATAAATATAAACTTCGAAGATTGCCGATGACACTGTAATTTTGTCACAGATGATAAGGGACCTGAATATAAATTAAACAGAATGGATGGTTTCTTGAACAGTGGTACATTCTAGTGCTTACGAAGATATGAAAAGCCTTGCACTGGATAAATTTGCAAGGAGGATAACTGCATCAAACCTGTCTTAGGACTGAAGAGAACAACATCGACAACAACAACAATAACTATAACTAGCCGTATTCCAAACATCTGTTCCATATTCGACGTGGAGGACGCGTTACATTATTGATATTTCGTCATTCGTCATCACTTTGTTATCCGCAACCAACTTCCTACATGGAGGCACAGAACTATCGTAACATATGCAAAACAAAGATACGGTTACGAAATTATACTGCATGGTTTGGTACTGTAGTTTCTACAGCTATTGACTTCAGACTACTGCAGTGAGTTTACCCGAAAATAATATACCAGGCTCGCTTGTTGCAATTGTCAAATTTGCATAGTGTTCCATTCTGCTTTTGTTAGATCTCTTCTTTGAAACTCTACATTTGCATTTCAAAGAGGAGTAAGGGAAGGAAGTACGATAACACAAGGACTTCTATTATCTGAAATATGTTAATAGCTGCGTGCGTTCGCATATATATTTTCAACCAAAATTTTACCTTTTTCGCAAACACAGTACCTGACAAAAGTTCAAGCACCCAGAAGGGGAGGAGGAAACGAAATGACTCGTTACGAGTTGACAGGGTATCTGATGTCACTTCAGTGATTTCGAAATCGACTTAGATGTAGAAAGAAACTGTCGATATCTGCCCAGTTATCAGTATGACATATCCCCTCTGACCTGGATGCAAACATTCATTGGGTTGGGAAGCCTGTCATAAAGCTGCTGCATTCTGTCTTTAGGCAAGCTGGTCTACATCTGTTGCAATTGGTCCTTGAGATTCTTGATTCTGGTACTCGTACTGAGTTGGCGTTCGAGCTAGTCCAACATATCTTCCATTGGAGACAGATCTGGGGATTTTGTAAACCTTGGGGATAATTCAATTTGATGCAGACGGGGACACATTCTGTGTGTGAATAAACATTGTCCTTTTGAAAAATAGCACGATATTATGAGAGGTAACACATGAGGAAGTAGTACATGCGTGACGTACCGTCGCGCCACCGTTGTTAGCTCAACCGCTATTAGGTGTGACTGAAGCGATACCCGATGCTATCCAAAACTATGGGTGAATGGACCTATCGCCAGGTCGCCGCCACACTCGCTGAAGATGGTCGTTCAGAGCAGTGCACAACCGCGATTTATCTTTGAACACAGTGAGCCGTCAGTGATCAGCAACCCATGCTTCCGGTGATAGTACCAACCCAAAAGCGGTCGTTTCTATGGTGGTGTAACGGCAGTCAACGCATGGGATGATTATTACGTAGTGCGGCTGCAGCTAGGCTGGTGCCAGATGTCACAGAATGTTGCTGAGAGTCCATTTCTTGTACTCTAATGGCACTCACAGATGCGAAGGGGATACGATGAGAGTGGTGCACTATACGGCGATTCTGCCCTGTCGTTAGACTTGTTTAACAGGAACCTTGACGACGAGTACGCCTGCCTTCTAATTTCCGTCCAGCCTAGTATCGAGTCACTGTCATATCAGAATGACAACAGGTTGTCAAGGCTGTTTGGAACACGCTTCACAAGTTTCACTAAGATGCTTTAAGCACCCCCGAAACAGTCACAATTTTTTCCCGTGCAATATCCTTATTTTTGCAGCCCTGAAGAAACACAGTCGTGACCATCTATTAGCTTCAGATGAAGTGGACACCTAGATGCAATTATGGTTTCTTAATCAGCCGCAAAGCAATTTTTCATGAAATCATTCACCGTCTTGTCGCACAGTGGGATAAATGAATTAACAGTAAATGGCGATTTCTTTTGAAATAATGAACAGCTGACTTACTTTTTCCATTTGTCTCGTTTTCATTTGACTGACCCTTATACAGGTATGTCGCTCTCTGACATAATGGCTGTGGTGGTAGAGAGTGTGTCGCGTGAATTTAAGGTTATCTTCAATAAACTAGGATAAAAGTTCATAGTGACATTCATTCAACTCATTGAAACCACAGACTGAAATCATAACATGCAAATGTTATCAAAAGCTACCTCTTAGTATAATTTGTTTCTCCATAGTAACCAACAGCCTATAACGGGACAAGAGAATGTTACACAAGCTTTTCTGAGAATACCGGAACTCGTGCGTTAAAATCAAAATAAACTGTGTCCACTCACTATTGTGCTTGCAAAGTGTGAGCTCCTGCCCTGTGTTTCCTGACTTCTTGTTTATTAATAAGACAGCTTGCAAATAATTTTCCCTCCATATCCTTACTCGGCTTCATTACTTCTTCGACAAATTTCATGCACATCTATACCGCAAAATATTCAACAATGAGTTGCACTACACTCTTCTTAGCAAATCACGCAGAATATATTCACCTTGTTATTATCAGACAACTGGTCGCGACTTGTTACTGATAAGTCGCATATATGTACAGTATTTAATAATCACTTTCTGAATATAGCAGGTGAACTAAACAGAAACCCAGTCCCAACAGGAAATCATATAGCGCTCTTAGAAAACAGTGTTCCGAGACTGTTACCTGAAATCCTCCTCCATGATACTGACAAGAGGAAGATTGAGTTAATAATTAAATCACTAAACACCAAGAACTCTCATGGATATGACGGGGTATCTAGCAGAATACTGAAGTATTGCTCTATGTATGTTAGCCCAGTACCTAGCCATATCTGTAACTTTTCCTATAGGAGTGGTCGGTTTCCTGACCGATTAAAGTACTCGGTAGTGAAACTACTTTATAAAAAGGGAGACATTGATAATGTTGACAATTTTAGACCTATTTCTATGCCATCGGTGTTTGCTAAAGTTATCGAGAAGGTTGTATATACAAGGTTACTGGAGCATTTAAATTCACATAATTTGCTTCTAAATGTTCAGTTTGGTTATAGAAATGGTTTAACAACTGAAAATGCTATATTCTCTTTTATCTGTGAGGTTTTGGACGGATTAAATAAAAGGTTGCGAACGCTAGGTGTTTTCTTTGATTTAACGAAGGCTTTTGACTGTGTTGACCACAAAATATTACTGCAGAAGTTGGACCATTATGGAGTAAGGGGAGTAGCTTACAATTGGTTAGCCTCTTACTTTAAGAACAGAAAGCAGAAGGTAATTCTCCGCAATATTGAGAGTGGTAGTGATATTCAGTCCCAATGGAGCACTGTTAAGTGGGGCGTTCCCCAAGGATCGGTGCTGGGGTCACTGCGGTTTCTTATTTATATAAATGATATGCCTCTAGGATTACAGGTAATTCAAAAATATTTCTGTTTACTGATGACACCAGCTTGGTAGTGAAGGATTTTGTGTGTAATATTGAAACAGTATCAAATAATGTAGTTCATGAAATAAGTTCGTGGCTTGTGGAAAATAATTTGATGCTAAATCACAGTAAGACTCAGTTTTTACAATTTCTAACTCACAATTCAGCAAGAACCAATATTTTGATCAGACAGAATGGGCGTATTATAAGCGAGACGGAACAGTTCAAGTCCCCAGGCGTTCGGATAGATAGTAAGGTGTTGTGGAAAGCCCATGTCCAGGATCTTGTTCAGAAACTAAATGCTGCTTTATTTACCATTAGAACAGTATCTAAAATAAGTGACACTTCAACACGAAAAGTAGTCTACTTCGCATATTTTCATACGCTTATGTCGTATGGTATTATTTTTTGGGGTAATTCTTCTGATTGAAAAAGGGTATTTTTGGCTCAAAAACGGGCTGTTCGAGCTATATGTGGTGCAAGTTTGAGAACCTCTTGTCGACCCCTATTCAATAGTCTGGGAATTCTGAAATTGCCCTCTCAGTATATATTTTCTTTAATGTCGTTTGTTGTTAGCAATATTAGCCTATTCCCAAGAGTTAGCAGCTTTCACTCAGTTAATACTAGGCAGAAATCCAATCTGCATGTGGATTGAACTTCCTTGACTCTTGTGCAGAAAGGAGTGCAGTATTCCGCTGCATCCATTTTCAATAAGCTACCACAAGAACTCAAAAATCTTAGCAGTAGCCCAAACTCTTTTAAGTCTAAAGTGAATAGTTTCCTCATGGCTCACTCCTTCTACTCTGTCCTTCTACTCTTCGGTCTGTGTGTTCAAAATTGGCTCTGAGCACTACGGGACTTAACATCTATGGTCATCAGTCCCCTAGAACTTAGAACTACTTAAACCTAACTAACCTAAGGACAGCACACAACACCCAGCCATCACGAGGCAGAGAAAATCCCTGACCCCGCCGGGAATCGAACCCGGGAACGCAGGCGTGGGAAGCGAGAACGCTACCGCACGTCCACGAGATGCGGGCTGGTCTGTGTGTGCCTTCCATGCATACAGTGAATAGAAAAACCTATTACCAGCGTCTTATTGCACTCCCAATGTTACTTTCACAACCGAAGACTCTCTCCCTTGAGAACAGCGGGCTCTATTATATTCACTAGGAACTATTCTAATCCAGTTAGAAAGTTGGTTTGATATACTGTACGCTCTTGTTTTGCTCATTAGGCAGAAGGAGGGGAAATGTTTCGAACGCTTTCCGAAAGTCAACGAACACGGCAGCAACCTAGGCGCCAGTATCTACGGTATTCTGGGAAAAAGTCAACAAAGTATCTCCTATATACATGTCTTCAAGCGTTGTAGAGGTAAAATTAGCGAGATTCGAGCTAATATGAAGACTTACAAACAGTCGTTTTTCCCACACACTATTCTGTAGTAGAACACGAAACATATCACCTTACAGTGTCAAACAAAGTACTCTTTGCCTCAGTCTGTGAAGCTCTTTGTGAAGCACGGAAGTAGACGGACAAAGACGCAACATTAGCGCACAGCATCGTTTATTAATGAAACGTGAACCATTCGGAACTCCTGAGAAGAAGAAATGGAAAGCATTTGAAACCGCAGAATTTTAAAAACTAAGTGGAAGTCTGAAACAGTACTGTCAAGTAAGTGCATACGACGTCTAGGGGAACCCTTATCGGAAGAAAAGGAGGGTTAATGGGATATATTTTCGAAAATGAAAAATTTCCAACGAAAGAGCAGTAGAAGAAAAGAAAAACTACGAACACATAACGATTGAAACAAAAGACTGTGTCGTTCTACCTGTGAGCGGTCGCCTGACCGGACTGTGGCCTTTCGTTCGCCACTGCACTGGGAGGGAGAGGATGGCGAGCCAGCAGCTACTCGACTGATAGCATACTGAGTGGGTCTGGAGCCATCCTGGTGGGACTACGACGAGGAACATTGCCTTCTACTACACACCATTGAACCACGGGCTTTCAGGCTCAGACGCCCGCTGTGGCCGAGCGGTTCTAGGCGCTTCTGTCAGGAACCGCGCGACCGCAGGTTCTAATTCGGTCTCGGGCTTGGATGTGTGTGATGTCATTAGGTCAGTTAGGTTTATGTAGCTCTAAGTTCTAGCGGACTGATGACCTCAGATGTTAAGTCCCATAGTGCTCAGAGGCACTCGTACCATTTTCAACTTTCAGGCTCGGAGTCTATCGTTCTTCCCGCTTCGTCACCAGGATCTATGCGTGAAATGTCAAATATCCAAAACAGGTTAATTTCTGGTATAGTAATTTCTGGAAGGTTTGAGAACCCGATAAAGGATGATACAGTCGTGTATGAAACTAATCCAAAGTCGAAGAGGAAGAAGAAGGTTCTGCTGTTAGGTAGTTCTCATGGCAGAGGTGTAGGCCAGAAGTTGCAGGAAGTGCTGGGGAGTGAGTACCCGGTCACCAGCATTGTGAAGCCTAATGCAGGATTGGCTCAGGTGACTGTTAACATGGGGGGGTTTTGTAGGGATTTTACTAAAGAGGATCAGGTAGTGATTGTGGGTGGGGCTGGTAATAGTATTGATAGGGATGGGGAGTATGACATAGATGGTGACCTGGAAAAGATAGCCACTCAGACTGGCAACACGAATGTGCATTTCGTGGAACTGTTTCAGCGTGACGATCGGCCTCGTCTTAATACAGCCGTCAGGCGTAATAACATGAGACTTGGGGGTGCGCTGATGACAGAAAGCATGGGTCACATTTCAGTGGTGTCGGTGGAGTCTATCAGCAGGACGGGTTTCACTAGACATGGCCTGCACCTCAACAGGTATGGGAAGGGGAGGTTGGCAAAGCTTATAGGTGACAGCATAGGTGGGGTTGGTGGGATCACTCATGGGAAAATTCCTGCAGTAGTGGGTGTTACAGCTGCACCTTTTTTAGATTGAAATCAGTTCATAGGTATTCCCGCTTAAGGGAAGTCTCTCTAACAAAGGAACCACTTTTGACAAAGCTTAGGAATCCGAATAATGAGGGAATTAGTATATTTCATCAAAGTATACAATGTATTAGAGATAAAGTGAGTGATCTGCTTATAGATGTTGACTCTGAAATAATTGGTATATCTGAACACTTCTTAAATAAGGAGATAATTCAGAGGCTTCCTTTACCAGGATACAGGTTGGCTGGTAGCTTTTCGAAAAGCTCTTTGCGGTGTGGGGGTGTAGCCATGTATGTGAAAAAGGCATCCCATTTGAGTCAATTGATGATTCAAAGTACTGCACCGAAAAGGTGTTTGAATGTTGTTCAGGTGTGGTTAAATTTAATGGAGCTGAACTTCTAACTGTTGTTATTTATAGATCCCCAGACTCCGATGCCACAACATTTTTGCGAAAGCTAGAGGAGGTTCTTGGTTCACTTTATAGGAAATACAAGAAGTTAGTTATATTTGGCGACTTCAGTATTAATTGTATAAGTGATTGTGCAAGGAAGAGGATGCTGGTAGACCTCCTTAATTCATATAATCTTACGCAAACCGCATTCTTTCCAACGAGAGTGCAAGGGAACAGTAGAACAACCATAGACAACATTTTTGTTCATTCCTCATTACGAGAAGGGCATTCTGTTACCAAAAAGGTGAATGGCCTTTCAGATCATGATGCACAAATTTTAACTCTAAAAGATTTTTGTGCTGCAACACGTGTTAAATATAGTCATCAGCTGTTTAGGAAAGCTGATCCAGTTGCTGTAGAGACCTTTGTAAACCTTATCAACGAACAAGAGTGGCAAGATGTTTATAGCGCTGATACAGTAGACGAGAAATATAATGCTTTTCTCAAGACTTTTCTCATGCTCTTTGAAAGTTTCTTTCCGTTAGAACGTTCAAAACAGGGTACTGGCACAAACGGGCAGCCTGGGTGGCTGACTAGAGGGATAAGAATATCTTGTAGAACAAAGTGGCAATTATATCAAAACGTTAGAAACAGTCACAATCTAAATGCAGCAGCCCATTACAAACAGTATTGTAAGGTGCTTAAAAATGTTATTAGGAAGGCAAAAAGTATGTGGCATGCAGATAGAATAGCTAAGTCTCAGGATAAAATTAAAACCATATGGTCAGTCGTAAAGGAAGTGGCTGGTCTGCAGAGACAGGTCGAGGATATAGAATCAGTGCGACTAATTCCCTCATTATTCGGATTCCTAAGCTTTGTCAAAAGTGGTTCCTTTGTTAGAGAGACTTCCCTTAAGCGGGAATACCTATCAGCTGACTTCAATCTAAAAAAGGTGCAGCTGTAACACCCACTACTGCAGGAATTTTCCCATGAGTGATCCCACCAACCCCACCTATGCTGTCACCTATAAGCTTTGCCAACTTCCCCTTCCCATACCTGTTGAGGTGCAGGCCATGTCTAGTGAAACCCGTCCTGCTGATAGACTCCACCGACACCACTGAAATGTGACCCATGTTTTCTGTCATCAGCGCACCCCCAAGTCTCATGTTATTACGCCTGACGGCTGTATTAAGACGAGGCCGATCGTCACGCTGAAACAGTTCCACGAAATGCACATTCGTGTTGCCAGTCTGAGTGGCTATCTTTTCCAGGTCACCATCTATGTCATACTCCCCATCCCTATCAATACTATTACCAGCCCCACCCACAATCACTACCTGATCCTCTTTAGTAAAATCCCTACAAAACCCCCCCCATGTTAACAGTCACCTGAGCCAATCCTGCATTAGGCTTCACAATGCTGGTGACCGGGTACTCACTCCCCAGCACTTCCTGCAACTTCTGGCCTACACCTCTGCCATGAGAACTACCTAACAGCAGAACCTTCTTCTTCCTCTTCGACTTTGGATTAGTTTCATACACGACTGTACCATTCTTTATCGGGTTCTCAAACCTTCCAGAAATTACTGCACCAGAAATTAACCTGTTTTGGATATTTGACATTTCACGCATAGATCCTGGTGACGAAGCGGGAAGAACGATAGACTCCGAGCCTGAAAGTTGAAAATGGTTCGAGTGGCTCTTAGCACTATGGGACTTAACATCTGAGGTCATCAGTCCGCTAGAACTTAGAGCTACATAAACCTAACTAACCTAATGACATCACACACATCCAAGCCCGAGACCGGATTCGAACCTGCGGTCGCGCGGTTCCTGACAGAAGCGCCTAGAACCGCTCGGCCACAGCGGGCGTCTGAGCCTGAAAGCCCGTGGTTCAATGGTGTGTAGTAGAAGGCAATGTTCCTCGTCGTAGTCCCACCAGGATGGCTCCAGGCCCACTCAGTATGCTATCAGTCGAGTAGCTGCTGGCTCGCCATCCTCTCCCTCCTAGTGCAGTGGCGAACGAAAGGCCACAGTCCGGCCAGGCGACCATTCACGGGTAGAACGACACAGTCTTTTGTTTCAATCGTTATGTGTTCGTAATTTTTCTTTTCTTCTAGTTCCTAGTCAATATAATAGAGCCCGCTGTTCTCAAGGGAGAGAGTCTTCGGTTGTGAAAGTAACATTGGGAGTGCAATAAGACGCTGGTAATAGGTTTTTCTATTCACTGTATGCATGGAAGTCACACACAGACCGAAGAGTTTGTGAGGATAGCGCAGAGTAGGCTGTGCTGAGAAATAACTGTTAAGAGAAAAAAAAAAAAAAACGGTTTGTTCCGCCGTTTCTGAATTGATCAACATTAAAGTTAGCAATTTATACAGTAGCGTGCGCAAATTGAAGCGCCACGCCAGATACAACTATTGTCGACTGTTCTCATAATGTGGATGACAGCGAAAGAGACTGCTTCGCCTTTGGCTTGGGTTCGATACTTACTACCGTCCTGGGTCAAATTTTTGTATTATTCTCTTGTTCGGTTTTAAGAAACCAAATGAAGAACACGCTCGGCGACATCTGTAGTGAGTTGGGGCGCACGCATCGCATTTTTTTGAACAGTCATTATTTCTGAGAAAAGCCTACTCTGCAACATCCTTAAGAGTTTTGAGTCTCTTTATGATCACCGTGTATACGAACTAGCTATTGCCTGCGACTGTGCTCGCGTATCAGTACTTTCGTTATCATGAAGAAAAAAACAATGTGATAAGTCCGTATGGGACCGAAATGCTAATAAAAAACATTATGATAAGTCCGTATGGGACCAAACTGCTGAGGTCATCGGTACCTAGGCTTACGCACTACTTAATCTAACTGAAACTAACTTACGCTAAGGACAACAGACACACCCATGGACGATGGTGGACTCGAACCTCCGATGGGAAAGCCAAGTGATCGTGAGTAAGTAAGCTCCCGTACATGCAACAACATTAGCTGCTCTCATGTATCTGCCTGTTCTGATAAGCATAACTTGTGACGCGTGCCCCACTGTCCACCCCCAAGAGGTTTCCCAACGCTCGGTGCATCGACATGTGCAGTATCGTTGTCGAGCAGTGCGTGCAAAGCCGCGCAGGCTGGAGCGGTATCTTTGCATCGTGCCGCTGAGGTAACTATACATCATACAAAAGGTACATTATGCAAAGAACAATGGATTGAACACACCGAAGATTGTATAAACATTACATTCACTACTTTCAATCGTATTGCGCAGCACCTATATGATAAACATAAAAAGTCAAATAGTAAATAGCTTTTTGATAGAGTAAATATATTTTCCTAATTCTTGCAATATTTTTCCAATCAATAAGTAGCTTGTACTACATACTTTCCAGAGCTACCTATGTATCTTCATATCAAATTCCATCGAAAGCGATTCAGTGGGTTAGTCGTGAAAACGTAACAGACAGAGTCACTTTGGTATTTACAATATTAGTATGGATTAAACTTTTTAGTTACGATATCTTTTTTTCGTGATCCGCTTTTGAAAAAATAAAGTCTATATGATGCCAAAAACTATGCCCCAGATACTTCTGAAACTCCTACGAAACTCCGTCTAGTGGTTTTGGAGATTCGCGTGTTCAAACACACAGACAGGCAAGACGGTTTGAGTAACACTTTAAATCATTGTATCTTTTTCCGTGATACGTTTTTGACTAACTGAAGCCTATACGGTACCTCATGCTATGCCCAAGTTACCTGAGAAAACCCCAAGGAAATTGGTGGAATAGATTTCGAGAAGGGTGTTCAAGCAGGTAAACAGAGAGATACTAAAGTTTTACGGGTTTATTAAATTTGACTCGCTCTGGAACCTGTAAGTGCGCATCGACCGTACTTATTTCAATTAGCACCACTATTGCATTGAAGATGGTCGCTAAGCGATTGAAATCTAGATCTGCTACAATAACCACAACCTGCGGCTGACTGACTGCGCTTTATTTCACCAGCTGTTACAGATTTATTGTAAGTGTAAATACACTGGCAGATGACCTAATAGACGAGGCTGTTTGCGGATAATGCCGCCGCACACAGAAAAGTCGCAACGCTATGTAACGTACCAACTCTGTATCAGGCAGCCAGCCGCAGAATTTCATAACTACGAGACCTCGATCACTTTCTGTTCCTTGCTGGACTGTCAACAAGGGCGATACGAAACGACAAAGTTTCATCACGTTATAGTTCAATTCTTTTATCTTGGCGGTTCTCGCATGCCCACCCAGACGAGGAGGGTTGCTGCGTTGCCAGTTGTACGCGCCAAGGGAAGCGGCGCCATAGTATAGTTCGTAAACTTACATTTAGGGGGGAGCGCGCAGTTTAGGAAGTAAAGCCACCACGGCCGCATTAACCCTTTCGCTGCTACAGAGACGTGCTCCCCGCATTCCGTGATGTGCGCGATTTTGTCATCATTGCATTGCTCGCCTGTGCAGACACATGGTGTTTCGACTGCTTTGCCATACTTTATCGTTCGATTTCACAAAAACTATTTGGCCAAAAAATTTGATTTTTACACATCTTCTTGAGTGATACCTTCCCCCCATGAATGACTTAATTTTGTTTCGATGTTCATCGCGGTTATTGTGCAGCATTAGATGTAGTAAACCATTGTACGAAATGTTGAAGAGTTTGCAGAGGTAAAAGTCCATAGCGTATACTTTTCATATGGTCGATTTTAGTTGTCACTAGAAATTTGAAAAAATTACATTCAAACGAATAAAATTGATGAAGTAAGACACTTCGATATTGTTTTTAAATAAAGAAAATACTAAGCGCCGGTCAAGGTTTGAACTCAGAACCTTTCGTTTAGCAGCTATACACTCTTTTCTTTAAATCTCATTTTGTTTGCTTTCGTTCGTTGCATCTGCTCGGGGCGGACGACGTAAGACATCCGTTTAAGTTCGTTGTAGATCGATCAACTCAGATTTTTATTACAGAGGGCTGCTAATCCTCTGACCGAACACGCTGAGCTACCATGCCGGCATTTTAACCATTACGCTAACGCAGCTCGTCATTCAATGTATCTCCCGGAGGACTTTAAATACCGACAGACACTGTTGGTATGACTATTAATTACTCACGTTTTGTCGAAGTACAATAGGAAATACACAATTACCGCTGTTCTTTATTGCGAAAAAGTGGTTAGTGAGAATGATACAAACACCTTTCTTTGCTATCGCCTGAATTAGGAGGCTTATTGCTTGCTTGGTATAATTAATTAATAGAATATGAAGCAATTGGTATAAAGAATGCTTTTTCCAGACTTTCTATGAAAGAAAGTCTGCTATCAAGACATTGCTTTCGTTCAATTACTTTATTTATGACTGAACATTTCTAAAACGGAAGACACTCCGTGCTCTGCACTGCAGTCGAGCTCTGGGAACGTCGTTCTCTGTTCATTGGCAGACTGTGTTTTGTGACGTCAGATGCGTAGAACGAACCTAAACTCAGCCGCCGTCATAAATGATGGGCACTTTAGTAGGTCAGGCGGAATGCAGGTCATCAGCGCTTTGCACCACCTGGGATGCTAACATCAGCAGGAGCTTAGTAGAACAATACGACTGCGAAGTATGACGTCACCTTGTTATGTGAAGTAAGAAGGAGCGTCGGGCAACTCTGTTAGTACAACAAATATCTTAAGCAAATAGGGCGAGATATGAATCGCTGATACATTTGTATTAGGAAAGCCTATGCAGTCATTACAAGTGACGTTGGGTCAACACCTTCCGATATTTCACGCTATAAATACTCCTGCATTTGAGTTGGTCAGAAGGATCGATGGTGTACAGGACGCGCGTACTCGATTCTCTGACACGGTATTAACGCTGGGTATAAGTCTGTTGTAGATTTCCTGCTCGTGCTCCATTTTTCCTTCATTTTCAAATGTAACACTAACGTTTTTGGGAAAGAAATTAATAATTCTCTGCGAAATACGACCTCTGTACGTCTGTTTTCTATCACTATAGCAGTTGCCTTTCCAGAAGCTCGTAAGCCCCGCCGTCTCTTCCGCAACACTGCTTGGTGCACTGCTGCGTAGACTGCAGTGCGGCGTGGGCTGACGTAAGCTGGTGGGGCAGGTAGAGCTCCCGAGAGGGCGACGCCTCACAGCGGCGCCGGGCGTCGAGCGGAGGACACGGCGGCGGGTGCGTCGGTTTTGCGGTGGCTGGCCAAGTTGCGCTCCGCCCTCGGCTCTCGGCGGGATTGCAGGCCACTTCATTAGGCGGACGGCCCCGCCTAGAGCGCCGGCTGGACCGCAGGCGCTGGCTACGGCCCCGGTTTTACTGCCGCCGACACGCACTCACTGCCCCGCGGTTACGCACCTCGTTCGCACGGACAGCTGTCCCCGCTGCCACACTTGTCAACAAAGTTCTTACGAGCACCTCGTCACTGACTGCCCAATGCTGCTTAGGGGGAACTGAATCGCTCACTTACGGCATATTGTGGAAATTGCGCCGAGGAGGGCACATGCAGGCGGTGGGGAATATGAAACATAAGGCTCTTGTAGTCTACATGCACACAAACACACCGTAAGCCTGCTTTCAGTGATTGGCTCAGGGTGCATCCAGTATCACTCTCGCCTTTCCTTTTCTTCTAACACGTGGTGCGTACAAACAATGATTCTCAGTGAAGGTCCGTATGAGCTCTAATTTCTTACTCGTGGTCATTTCGCGAGACGTATAAAGAACAAAGGCGTTTGCTTCGCCACTCTTCTTGGAACGTACGCTCTCCAAATTTCGACAATAAACCTCTCTCTGATAAACAAAGCCTCTCTTGCAACGTCTACCATTGGAGCTCGTTGATCATCTTCGTAAGACACTCACTGCGAGTAGCTACACGATGCCGTGACGAAACATGCCGCTCTTCATTGGATCTTCTCTCTCTATCTATCTATCTATCTGTCTATCCATCTGTTTATCTATATACCTATCAACCAATCTATATTCTAGTAACTGTACTTAGTGCGGGGCTCTTGCCCACTCGTCGCTAATAGGGTTGCTAAGGGATGTGGCGTTCTCGGAATGCTATGAAACAGTTAAAACAAATAACATTAGTAGTTTATTTCTATAAAGCACCCACCAGGGTAGCCGAGCATGTGAACCAGGAAGAAAATTGCTCAAATAACAAGAACTTCAGCAAACAATGTACCGACTAACATTTTCTTCAGACCAGAGGAAAGTTACTACCCTCAGGCAAAAAATAACGCAGTGATTTGGTTAATGGACAAATATACAAGTTATGTTTTTAACAATATTGGGAGCGATGAACATATTGAATACAAGATGTAAATGGAAAATGTATTCGAGAAAATACTCAAATATCAGAATCACAATAAGAAATATGGTAACATGCTCCGAATTGTCTTCAACCGAATGGGTATAGGTTAGGAACTGGATTCCTAGTAGAGAGGGAACGGATTGGGTCACGTTCCCGATCGTAACCTCACCTCAAAGTCACACATGAAAAATAAATCAGCAGTACAGCAGATACAAGAACATGGCGAGAAACATCTGGTGTCTGATATAAAGGAAGATCCTGAACTCCCTATAGATGCGTTTAGAAGGCTGGAACTGACAAAAATAACAAGACAGTGAAATGTTTTGCGATGTCGCTGTTCCGGACTTCTGTCCACGTAATTTACCCTGGAAGGAACACACATCAGGGATTTACTGAATGATTAATTTTGGTCTGGGAAATGAGGAACCGGCTGCAGAAGAAGGAAAAGTGCATGCTGAACTGCCACCAGTTGAAGGTGACAGTGAAGGTGCTAAATTGTCCTACTGCTAAAGACTCATTTTTTGAATGCTGTAACTTATGACTGCAATTATCTGTCACCTTATTTATGTCATTTCATTGTAGCCATTTTTGTTACTGTTTTTGGTGAATAAAAAAAACAGAAAGAAAAAAAAGCACGCTAACGCGGTGCTACCTGGTCTCGGGTAGGCGCGCCGGCCCCGGATCGAATCCGCCCGGCGGATTAACGACGAGGGCCGGTGTGCTGGCCTGCCTGGATGTGGTTTTTAGGCGGTTTTCCACATCCCGCTAGGTGAATACCGGGCCGGTCCCCACGTTCCGCCTCAGTTACACGCGTTGCAGACATTTGAAACGCGTCCGCACTATTTCACGATTTACACTAGACGCAGACAGTTGGGGTACACTGATTCCGTCCTGGCGGGGTACGGGGTGGCGGCAGGAAGGGCATCCAGCCATCCCTAGCACTAACATTGCCAAATCCGTTGAAACCACGCTGATCCTGCGGGACTATGGCGCAAGCGAAAAAAAAAATGTTTATTTCTGTAAAGCAATTGACAATACTTAACTTTGGAGATTTTCAAGTAGTCGCAAATGAGGGGCGACATGTCCTTGATATGTAAAATGTCCAGGCAAGTTGATACACGTCACTGATAACTAACGTCCGGGTTCCGGTGCCAATCTGTGCGGCCGAGACTCGTAGGACCGGTGTTTATATTAGCTTCTTGCCGGTGTCTATCTTGGCGCCGCTCGGTTCAATTCCGCGCACCATTGGCCGCCGTTTCCTCACCGCTTTCTCTGCTGTTGCGGTCGGCATCTTCGTTCCTGCGCTTGTGGTTACGCCAGAACATTTCGCGAGGGTCTCGGACACATGAACAGTACATGGCAGTCGCTCTCGACAGCTAGTTCCTTCGGAGGAAACTGATTTTCTGTGGTGCCGAATTCTTAGCAATCGAAGAAGATAGTGTGCATGTTTCTAGCGCCAAGAAAGACAGACTTCTCTCTGAAGCGTGAGAGAACTTTCTCTTAGCTTGAGTTAGATGGCTGCTTTCCGCAATGCACACACAACTACATTGCGTAAAAAAAAATGGCTCTGAGCACTATGGGACTCAACTGCTGAGGTCATTAGTCCCCTAGAACTTAGAACTAGTTGAACCTAACTAACCTAATGACATCACAAACATCCATGCCCGAGGCAGGATTCGAACCTGCGACCGTAGCGGTCTTGCGGTTCCAGACTGCAGCGCCTTTAACCGCACGGCCACTTCGGCCGGCCATTGCGTAAAGAACTGAGACAACAGTCTAGTAACAATTTATGTATGGCTTCGAGATGCGCTTGCTATCGAGAAATTGCAGAAATGCGGTATGAGTACACCTCACTATTGTTTTCCCCCTCCCTGCACGCAACCCCTCTGCAAGAAAACAGGTTGTGCTGACGAAGCTGTTTGCGTTTTGTCAGTATTGACAAAGCATTACATCTGCACTATACACGGCTTTTCACTACTATCACAACACCCCTGACAAAGCTGAACCCAACTGGGTGAGGGAATGAATGGAAGGCGTTGGGGAGGTGAATCAGAAGAGGAGTGAGGGAAGAGGGGAAGTGGTACGGAGGTCACGGTAAAGTTCAAAGGTCAAATTTGATGCAAAGTCGCTATTGTATTACTAGTTCTATTATATTTTCTGATTTCTTTCAAATTCTAAGCTGATATACGAATCCGTTGGTCGGATGGGATGCGAGTTCGCTTGTGAAGATCACATTCATTTTCAGCTGGCGGAGGAAGAGAGGAGAAAGCTGACGCCTTCCCGTGGCCGTCACATGTACACCCTGGTCAGCTACTCCAAGCGGAGTTACGACGAAACACAGCAGGATTGGCAGACTGACACCTTGGTGAAATACACCACAGTCGAGTATTCTTCTTGATGATACTTACCTGAGTATAAAACGTTGTTTCTGTGGTTCTAGGGAGAGCGACTTTCCAGGGGCGAATATTTTTAATTCTACCGTTTGCACTGTTCCGGCATAAAAATGGCTCTGAGCACTATAGGACTTAACTTCTGACGTCATCAGTCACCTAGAACTTAGAACTACTTAAACCTAACTAACCTAAGGACATCACACACATCCATGCCCGAGGCAGGATTCGAACCTGCGACCGTAGCGGACGCGTGGTTCCAGACTGTAGCACTTAGAACCGCTCGGCTATCCCCGCTGGCTCCGGCATACAAGCCGCCTGTTAGTCCCTAAAACACAGCTTTACGACAGGTGGCATTAAACATTCATAGAAAAGTACTTGTAACGATAATGATTTACAAATTCGTCTTGTGGAGGCACCTAGCAGATGTCCTACTTTTCAGTCCATAACCTTACTTTAATGCAGTTAAATTTTATTAATTTTCCTAATGGAGAAAGAAATGTAGGCGAGCCCCGAAGGCTGCATCGCATTACAGCAGTAAGGTAGAGTCTCTCCCTATTACGAAAAATGTACAAGATTTTTGGCGGATATTCATAAGCATATCAAAGCAAGGAGAATAACTTACTCTAACTCTGTTTACGCTCCCTCCAAGGCAAGAAAAAAGCGAAAAAAAGAACAAATTGCTTTCGGAGTAATTTCCCTACAAGGCCGGGGTCAGAACGCTTCCCGACATCTCATCTCGGTACTAATTTGCATCGCCAATTTTTGCGCGCGTTTCCTCTTCTTTATTAGCCAGCCGCGCATGAAATACGAAACCATTTAGCTCGGCAGAGGTGCGGCGCATCCGCCAGGCAATCTGTTAATTGTCGCCTCTCATTTGCTAATGGAGCCCGCCTCTTAATGCCGCGGCGATACACGGCTGCTACGCGGGCCTTTCTTTGTTTAGACGCGGCGGCGCGGCGGCGTTTAGACGTTGCTGCCGACTTGATTAACGTCTCCCATTTCATGGGCGACAGAGGTAATTGAATTGTACCGCTCGCTCTCTCTCCGACTACACAGTCACACACGACACGGGCTCCCCTACATCTGCCACGCACGACTTCAAGCAGGGACATCCAGTACGCTCCTTCACCGTCACGTTGTGTGCTTGCCTGGATCTCTGGATCGTCATCCTCGTCATCAGGTGGTATGGTCTACAACTGTAAATGGCTCCACTAAATCATTCACATAGACTATTACAGTCGCATATTGAAACAAATCCAGTGAGTCGTAATAACATCGATCTATCCCGAGCCGACTACGTTACACGATGTCTTTTTTCTTTCTACAAGGCAAACGGAGACACATATGTTGTCTAGTCCACCATTCTAATTTGAAACACCGGAAATCAGTCAGCTGAAAATCAACAGGTTTCATTCGCTAGCAGAAATGGTTCAAGTGGCTCTGAGCACTATGGGACTTTACTTCTAAGGTCATCAATCGACTAGAACTTAAACTAATTAAACCTAACTAACCTAAGGACATCACACACATCCATTGCCGAGGCAGGATTCGAACGTGCGACCGTAGCGGTCGCGCGGTTCCAGACTGTAGCACCTAGAACCGCTCGGTCACCCCGGCCGGCCATTCGCTAGCAAGCTGGCTGATGTACCCGCCAGGATAATTAGGAAGCAACATATATATATATATATATATATATATATATATATATATATATATATATATATATATATATATATAGGGTGAGTCACCTAACGTTACCGCTGGATATATTTCGTAAACCACATCAAATACTGACGAACCGATTCCACAGACCGAACGTGAGGAGAGGGGCTAGTGTAATTGTTTAATACAAACCATACAAAAATGCACGGAAGTATGTTTTTTAACACAAAACTACGTTTTTTTAAAATGGAACCACGTTAGTTTTATTAGCACATCTGAACATATAAACAAATACGTAATCAATGCCGTTTGTTGCACTGTAAAATGTTAATTACATTCGGAGATATTGTAACCTAAAGTTGACGCTTGAAACCTCCGACGTTCAGTTGCGTGTTGTAACAAACACGGGCCACGGTCGGCGAGCAGCATCTGCAGGGACATGTTTACGATGACGACCGTGTTTACGAGTGTGGCTGTAGTGCACTGTTGTGGTTTGGTCTAGCTGTCGCAGTGTCCGCATGTAGCGCTTGCTGCTATTGTTATTCTGCATTCGTCTCCGCACGCAGACCAACTGTAGTACACCGTGTTACCAGACGTCTGTGATTCTCGTAGTGTGGTGTTGTAGGAACTGTGACCATGGTGTATTCGAACTCTGAAAAGGCGGAGATGATACTCATCTATGGCGAGTGTCGACGAAATGCAGCTGAAGCCTGCAGGGTTTATGCAGAACGGTACCCGGACAGAGAGCATCCAACGTGCCGCACATTGCAAAACATCTACCGCCAACTGTATGCAACAGGTATGGTCGTAGCACGCAAACGGGTCCGTAACAGGCCCGTAACAGGAGAAGCGGGTGCAGTTGGTGCGTTAGCTGCTGTTGCCGTGAACCCACACATGAGTACACGGGACATTGCGAGAGCCGGTGGACTGAGTTAAAGTAGTGTCATGCGCATACTGCATCGTCACCGCTTTCACCCGTTTCATGTGTCGCTACATCAGCAATTGCATGGTGATGACTTTAATCATCGAGTGCAATTATGTCAATGGGCATTAACAGAGAATGCGTTGCAGTTCTACCTGTTTACCGATGAAGCGTGTTTCACAAACCACGGGGCAGTGAATCTACGGAACATGCATTACTGGTCCGTGAACAATCCACGCTGGCTCAGACAGGTAGAGCAACAGCGACCGTGGACTGTAATTGTATGGTGCGGAATCATTGGGGACCACCTCATTGATCCTCACTTCATTGCAGGGGCCCAAACAGCTACAACATACATCGCGTTTCTACAGAATAATCTGCCAACGTTGCTCGAAAATGTCCCACTGGAAACGCGTCGACGTTTGTGGTATCAGCATGATGGTGCACCTGCACATTCCGCAATTAACACTAGGCTGACCCTTGACAGGAAGTTCGAGGGGCGTTTCATAGGACGTGGAGGACGCATAAATTGGCCAGCCCGTTCTCCTGATCTTACACCTCTGGACTTCTTTCTGTGGGGTAAGTTAAAGGAGAATGTGTACCACGATGTGCCTACAACCCCAGAGGATATGAAACAACGTATTGTGGCAGCCTGCGGTGACATTACACCAGATGTACTGCGGCTTGTACGGTATTCGGTGTCGGCACACTCTATTCCACTCCGTAATTGATAACGGAAACCACGTGTGTACGTGTACCTCACCCCTCATGGTAATGTACATGTGCGTCAGTGAAAAAGACCAATAAAAAGGTGTTAGCATGTGGACGTAATGTGCTGTTCCAGTCTCTTCTGTACCTGAGGTCCATCACCGTTCCCTTTGGATCCCTACGTAATTCGGTGCTCTCCGATACACACGATCGAACAGCGGAGGAGTGGTACTCAAGCGTCAACTTTAGGTTTTAATATCTCCGGATGTAATTAACATTTTACAATGCAACAAACGGCACTGATTACGTAGTTCTTTATATGTTGAGATGTGCTAACAAAACTAACGGGGTTCCATTTTAAAAAACGTAGGTTTGTGTTAAAAAACATACTTACGTGCATTTTTGTATGGTTTGTATTAACCAATTACACTAGCCCCTCTCCACACGTTCGGTCTGTGGAATCGGTTCGTCAATATTTGATGTGGTTTACGAAATATATCCAGTGGTAATGTTAGGTGACTCACCCCGTATATAATGCCGAAATACAGGGTGTTTATAAATGAATATCGGGGTTTAAACGCTTTATAATATTTATTACACTAAACTGACAGTTATAAATGATATGTCAAATGAAAGAGAAACTCAAACAGTTTTACCAAGAAACTGATGAATGTTTAATGTGAGCAGCATTTGTCACACGGCATACATCAAGTCTATACCCGAATTCTTCCCAAACGTTGATAAGTGTTTCTTCAGTGATTGTAGCTACAGCTTCTTCAATCCGGTTTCCTAATTCAGGGAGGTCTGCTAGTATCGGAGGCACGTACACACGATCCTTGATGAAGCCCCAAAGGAAAAAATCGCATGGCGTTAGGTCGGATGAATGTGGAGGCCACGCAAAGCATCCATGTCATTGGGCCCCTTGCGGCCTATCCAGCGCTTGGGTACAATGGAGTTCAACCAATCGCGTACTTCGCTATGCCTGTGAGGTGGCGCACCATCTTGCACTCATGCCAAACACAACTGTTTGAGTTTCTCTTTCATTTGACTCATCATTTATAACTGTAAGTTTAATGTAATAAATATTATAAAGCGTTAAAGCCCCGATATTCATTTATAAACACCCTGTACTTTTGTGGTTTCGTGATCGACTACATTGCGGGTGACACTGACATATTAGTACCACACACAGACTGTTACTCATTAGTCGACTACAACGTCATACTTACAGGAGACAGCAAACGCTACTGGGTTCGTCCGTACGCTTTCACTGGGGGTTTCACTTCATTAATGACAGTACTTGAAATCTCTTGTTAATGCCACTATAGTGCAATCTATATTACTGTGTTTCATCCCTTTAAACAAAACAAAATTCAGAAAGTTAATTGTGCACAGGTTTAGTAAATCATTCGGAAATATTTAAGTGGTGTGCTGGCAGAACGTATTTGTTCATGAAGTAAGTTGCTTAAATTATTAGTTATTATTGACGCCGACCAGGGATTGGAATTACAAAATTTCAGTAAGAAATGAGATCCCAAAATGATTAAATTTTATCGTTTAACTATATTTAAAATGAAAATGTATGAAAATGGGGAGGGGGTTACAATTAACTTTTTCCAAAGGTCATTTCAAAACAGCGACTCAGCAGTTGTCACCGTCAGACACTGCAATCGGACACAGTTTGGTCTTCCCCATATTCTCGACACAGGTCAGTCCTGATATCATTCGCCAGTCATTGTAAATCTCCTCTCGCGTTGTTTTCGCCATTATTAACGCCCAGAACTATCACCCCCTGTGGGTGAGTTTTGTAAGTCTGAATTTTGCGTAGATTTCAATAAAAATCGACAGCTGTTAGTCGGCTGCGAGCGCTCGCTGTCTTACCATAGCCGGCCGGAGAGGCCGAGCGGTTCTAGGCGCTTCAGTCTGGAACCGGGCGACCGCTACGGTCGCAGTTTCGAATCCTGCCTCGGGAATGGATGTGTGTGTTGTCCTTAGGTTCGTTAGGTTTAAGTAGTTCTTAGTTCTAGGGGACTGAAGACCTCGGAAGTTAAGTCCCATAGTGCTCAGAGCCATTTGAACCATTTGTCTTACAGTATGATACTCTCGCCCTAGTGCAAAATTACATCATTTCGTTTACAGTAACACAAAGTATTACACAGACTGTTACAGTGAAACAAAAAGGAAAAACAAATCTGTTGTTAGAAATGGGGGGCGGCATGGTTAAAATACGAATTTCGACACCTGATTTCGAAAATTTACTTTCTATCTATGAGACTTCATGTTATTTCAATCTGTTTAGGATGGTTTTAAGCCGGCTGGAGTCGCCGTGCGGTTCTAGGCGCTACAGTCTGGAGCCGCGAGACCACTACGGTCGCAGGTTCGAATCCTGCCTCGGGCATGGATGTGTGTGATGTCCCTAGGTTAGTTAGGTTTAAGTAGTTCTAAGTTCGAGGGGACTGATGACCTCAGAAGTTGAGTCCCATAGTGCTCAGAGCCATTTGAACCATTTTTGATGGTTTTAGTTCTTATTTATTGATTTTTAAATATTGTTTCATTCGAACAGGCTGCCATTATTGCCAGAGATTTGACCATATTTGTACATTTCGACATTTGTTCCATTGGGACAGTAAACATTACTTCCAAAAATATCTTCCAGTACTGTCTTAAACTCTTCTACAGCTATCTCCTGAAGATCATGAGCGATTAGTTGTATCGATTTATATCGCGGTAGTTTTTACGTGCTAAAGTTATTGATTAACTAGCTATAAAAGATGCGCTTCACTTGTTCTTTATTTTTATTTGTTTACTAAGAACATTGCAGAGCATTCGAGAATATGGTAAAAAAAAATTAAGAAATGGAGTTATTACTGTTTCACACTCAAAAGTATTCTGTAATCTTCAAAAATGTTCCTAAGAAGGGAACCTCCCCATCGCACCCCCCTCAGATTTAGTTACAATTTGGCACAGTGGATAGGCCTTGAAAAACTGAACACAGATCAGTCGAGAAAACGGGAAGAAGTTGTGTGGAACTGTGAAAAAATAAGCACAATATACAAACTGAGTAGTCCATGGGCAACATAGGCAACATCAAGGATAATTTGGGCACAGGAGCGCCGTGGTCCCGTGGTTAGCGTGAGCAGCTGCGGAGCGAGAGGTCCTTGGTTCAAGTCTACCCTCGAGCGAAAAGTCTACTTACTTTATTTTTGCAAAGTTACGATCCGTCCGTTCGTTAATTGACGTCTCTGTTCACTGTAATAAGTTTAGTGTCTGTGTTTTGCGACCGCACCGAAAAACCGTGCGTTTGGTAGACGAAAGGACGTGTCACTCTAATGGGAACCGAAAACATTTGATCCAGGAAAACACGTCTGATATATTCTATACGACACTGGTGACGGCATGTGCGTCACATGACAGGAATATGTTGTCGACCCACCTAACTTGTACACTTGGCGAATGGGTAAAAGGATTCTTCTACCTTGCCCGATTTAGGTTTTCTTGTCGACGTGATAATCACTCCCAAAAAAGTGATGAAAACATAAGAGTGTGTCACATAAACTGCAACAAATGAATGCAACAGTTTCACAGTCGCACAGTTTTCTCTGTGCTCTGTCAAAACATATGTTTTTAACGTTTTCAAATTTTTCCGTGTGTAGACCGTCAAATCCTACATATGTCCAAGCAAATCTGAACATTTCCTGGAATTTTGGAGAGCGAAATTGATTATGGGTGAGTGCCTGAACTCTGATAATTATCTGAAAATAAAAAATTAAACTTTTTACTGGAGGGAAAACTTGAACCAAGGACCTCTTGTTCCGCAGCTGCTCACGCTAATCACGGGACCACGGCGCTCCTGTGCCCACAGCATCCTTGATATTGCCTACGTTGCCCATGGACTACTCAGTTTGTATATTTTGCTTATTTTTTAATAGTTCCACACAACTTCTTCCTGTTTTCTCGATTGATCTGTTCTCAGCTTTTCAAGGCCTATCCATTGTGCCAACTTATAACTAAATCTGAGGGGGGAGCGATGGGGAGGTTCCCTTGTAAGTACTCTTAAGACCACGGAGGCCCGCCCGGTTGGCCGTGCAGTCCAGCGCACGGCTTTCCGGGCGGGAAGGAGCGCCTGGTCCCTGTCACCAATCCGCCCGACGGACTTGTGTCGAGGCCCGGTGAACCGGCCAGTCTGTGGATGGTTTTTAGGCGGTTTTCCATCTGCCTCGGCGAATACTGACTGGTTCCCCTTATTCCGCCTCAGCTACACGATGTCGGCGATTGCTGCGCAAACATGTTCTCCACGTACGCGTATACTATACAAACATAGGGGTTACACTCGTCTGGTGTGAGACGTTCCCTGGGGGGTTCACCGGGGGCCGAACCGCACAATAACCCTGGGTTCGGTGTGGGGCGGCGGAGGGGTGAAGTGAACTGCGGTAATCGTCGTGGGGTTGCGGACCACTGCGGCTGCGGTGGGGACGGAGCCTCTCCGTCGTTTCTAGGTCCCCGGTTAACATACAATACATTACAATACAAGACCACTGAAATGTTGAACAGTACCTTGATGTGAAATAACGTACTCTGTCGCTTAAGTTTTGATTTCTCTGTATAACACCGAGAACATTCCAGAACATTCGAGATATCTCAATACCTTCATAAATATTCGATAACGTTAAAGAAAACTCAAATTCGGAAACATTCGAAAACATTAGAGAACGCTCCACGATAATCAAGAACAAGCTGGAGTATTTTACAATATTCAACAATATTTTAGAACGTTCGAAAACATTCGATAAGATTCGTGTATATTCAAAAAAAGCTAGAGATCATTATAGATAAATCTCCTGAAATGTATATTGATGAGACACTTACGGAAGATGCCCTGAGGACCACCCAATGTGATAGTGACTACTTCAAACATTCGGTACAATGACACAATCACTGTGATGCTCGACAGGGGTAACAAGAATATTAAAAAATATCATTAAAATCAACATTTATTTTTTAATTCACATTTCATAGGAACTGTACAGCGTTGTCCGAGTGAATCGAGAAAAACTCCGGCTATATATAACTGAAGCTACACTAGCTTTGCTCGGACAGTGCAAGCTACGAACGTACCTACACATACGGAAATTATAACGTTAAACTAGATCATTACATTCTCAGCACAACTTTATTTGATTTTTAATTTTATTTCGTATGTAAGTAACTCTTTCTGTAACAATACTTGCTTACGAACTACATTTTTCATATTATTTGGCGAGCAGGTATACACATTATTTGGGTTTGCAACTCTGTAACAAGCTACCTACAACTGACCGTGAGAAAAGCATCAGCTTTTAAATTAATTCTACAATATGTTACCGTTTGTCCTTGTGCATTGTTTATAGAGATTCTAAATACTCATCTAACTGGAAACTGCAGTTTTTTCTTAATTGAAACGGCTGTTCGGTATATGTGAGGGGAGTATTTGGAATAAATATTCTTTTTCCTTTATCTTTTCCTGAAATAATTTTTACCTAATTTGTCTGATAACTGTTTCTCAGTCATTCTTTTTCCATTACATAATCTTGGTGAATTTAAATTTCTCACTGAAGTAACAATGATCATATGTGATCTGAGGCTTTTCCGGCGAATATGCTTTATCCAAAGTTCTCGGGTGTCCAGCCGGATCGGATCGTTGAAGTTCCACGATATTTCGGCGAAAAACCGTTACGCCATCATCAGGTGGTGCTGATGATGATCAGCACCACCTGATGATGGCGGAACGGTTATTCGCCGAAATATCGTGGAACTTCGACGATCGGATCTGGCTGGACACCCGAGAACTCTGGATACAACAATGATCCTATTGTTAATCCTAAACCACTTGGAAGCCATTTTTGGAACTTCCATCCAATTAAAAACTTCCGTGGAAGAATTAAGAGTTTCACTTCTATCAACCGTGAAGTTGACTGATTTATATATTCTCTCCTCACCAGGAATTTTGCTTTTAAATAATATTGCTTACTGCTGAAAGCACTCTTTCAAATAACGAACTTGAATTTGTGTAATTTTGAATAACACTACGATAAACTTAAGCTGTTAATTCATCTGGACTATTGAGAATGTATTGAGAATATATTGTAAGTCCAATTGACCAGTTACACAATTAATTGTGTAAGACTTTTTCCGTACAATACCTCACTTATTCATCACTGGAAATTTCAACTCCCATTTTTTTAACTGAATTTTCTCCAGTGAGGCCAAAGAAATAATCTCTTCAAAAATGAATCGATTTCATCTGCTGGAGTTGATTATGGAATAACTGGAAGCATTTGCCGAAAATCACGAAAGAAGTTAATGCGACTCCTGTTAATTCTTAATTACCTCTAAGATCTTGTAGTGATCTGTCTAATATTTCCAGTGTCCTCTTATGAATCATTGATTATTCGTCCCAAATGGTTACTTTTCTCTGTTTTAGAAGCTGAACTCGTCCAAACGGTCTTAATACTTTACAGACTGGAAAAAGCTATTCTGAAACATTTAACTGAAGTTTCAAAGCAGAATGAGCAGGCCGTCCTCCTTGCATTAATGTTACCGTAATCCCAGAGGATTCTAATGCAAATGTCATCTCGTTTTTGGTGGGTGTTTCAGCCAATACGTCCGTTACCCCCCTGGTGCTTTCAAAATCGATTACTCCATCGGTTCATACGACGCATTATGAAATAATTTTAAGCGTGCTTATGAATTTCAATTAACAATAGTTTGTTTTGGTTTATTGCAATAATTCATCAACATCATAACTGTTCTATTTATGTGTTTCTGTATTTCGAAATTCAATGCATCGATTCCATCTCTGCATGGCGCTTGCATTCCGAGTTCAGCTGAAGTCTTTAATCGTCAGATTCCTATACATGTCGAGCCGATGAGTCGTCATTAGTATTTATTTTTTATTCTAGTAAATTAGTAGCGTTATCGACTTCATGTTTAACAGTAAAATTCGAATCACTATTTATGACAGATAAAATTTACCGACATTTCTGCGCTGTCAACATTTTCCGGGACGAGTCCTTAAACAGCACTGTTTTTCAAGCGTGAGTAAATGAACTTATTTCCTTTGAAATGCTTCTGTCTGTTTTCATGTTTCCAATGTAGAAGTTAAAGTATTATGAACTGTGTCTTGACATTCACTCAAATGCAGAGACGTAGATTGTGGTTTCAGGAATTTAGTCACGTTGTATATGACTAAGTTCTATGTACGTTTCATTTCCTTGCACTTATGCTTTACTCGCCCGACGTTGATAGTACAACGTTCTTGTACTTTCATATGCCTCGCAAATCTCAGTTAACGTGTATTTCACAATAATCTGTGTAATCAGTTACTTACTGTTTTATACGTCTTACGTCGGTGCAATCTTTTATAAGTATTAGCAACTGTTCTTGTATAGTACAGGTTCGTAGCAAGTTCAATTCGGCTGGCTTGCAACTTGTTTACATCATACGACAAAATGTATTCAGTTCCATTTCCTTGAATTTTCTTTAAGTTCAATAACAACACGGTTTTTATTGTACTACTTTTAATCGGTATTCACGATCATTTTCTATGATCACAATTACTGTTCGGGTAGATTCTTTAATTGAAAACACAGAACTGAATTGATGTCCTCGTGCTCATGGAAATAACAAAAAATGATGTCATTTGAAAGCGCGCATTGTACTCATTCGTGTTTTGTACAAAACTTTGCGATTCCGAAGTTTCTCCATTCACGTAATTAAATATTTCGAGGGGAGGCACTTCCAATGTTGCTATTCGAATTTTTCCATTCATGCAATACATTTCTGGCGTTTCACTACCGAATTTCTTGGCACTGCAGAACTGATGCACATGACCCATTTTGCTAATGACTATGTTTTTATGTTTGTTGTACTCTTTAGAGAAAGCATAATGGAATACTTCACGTGACACATTAAATTCTCTACTTATCTGCTTCGCACTTCTCGGATACTAATGTTCTGTTCGGGCACTTGTGATCGTTGTCTTTCACGAATTTCACTCACTGAAACTCTACTTAGTTCATTTATTTACCTTGCTTCTTCTGCAGTTTCTCTACGTCAGCTTGCTGAGGGTCTCATCCAGTCGTCTTCTCTAATTTTATCTCCTTGTTTGTCTGTTAGGTTTCCTTTCAGTTCTTCATTCTCTTCCATTGTGAAGCTGAACATGCTGTCACTCATCAACTGTTTCATGCCTTCGTTGTTCTTTTTGTTTCCTTCGTTTCATTCCGCCACTGGCAAGACTTCCTTCTGTTTTACATTTCAGCGTCCTGTTAAATGTTACTATTTCTTAATGCACCTCTTGGTACAAAGCTCACTGCGTTAGGCAACTCATTTTAGTTTCATTTCAGTTTTTGACACTTTCACTTTTCCTTGATCTGCTCTAATCGATTTCCAATAGTACACTCCTGGAAATTGAAATAAGAACACCGTGAATTCATTGTCCCAGGAAGGGGAAACTTTATTGACACATTCCTGGGGTCAGATACATCACATGATCACTCTGACAGAACCACAGGCACATAGACACAGGCAACAGAGCATGCACAATGTCGACACTAGTACAGTGTATATCCACCTTTCGCAGCAATGCAGGCTGCTATTCTCCCATGGAGACGATCGTAGAGATGCTGGATGTAGTCCTGTGGAACGGCTTGCCATGCCATTTCCACCTGGCGCCTCAGTTGGACCAGCGTTCGTGCTGGACGTGCAGACCGCGTGAGACGACGCTTCATCCAGTCCCAAACATGCTCAATGGGGGACAGATCCGGAGATCTTGCTGGCCAGGGTAGTTGACGTACACCTTCTAGAGCACGTTGGGTGGCACGGGATACATGCGGACGTGCATTGTCCTGTTGGAACAGCAAGTTCCCTTGCCGGTCTAGGAATGGTAGAACGATGGGTTCGATGACGGTTTGGATGTACCGTGCACTATTCAGTGTCCCCTCGACGATCACCAGTGGTGTACGGCCAGTGTAGGAGATCGCTCCCCACACCATGATGCCGGGTGTTGGCCCTGTGTGCCTCGGTCGTATGCACCTGCACGGCGCCAAACACGCATACGACCATCATTGGCACCAAGGCAGAAGCGACTCTCATCGCTGAAGACGACACGTCTCCATTCGTCCCTCCATTCACGCCTGTCGCGACACCACTGGAGGCGGGCTGCACGATGTTGGGGCGTGAGCGGAAGACGGCCTAACGGTGTGCGGGACCGTAGCCCAGCTTCATGGAGACGGTTGCGAATGGTCCTCGCCGATACCCCAGGAGCAACAGTGTCCCTAATTTGCTGGGAAGTGGCGGTGCGGTCCCCTACGGCACTGCGTAGGATCCTACGGTCTTGGCGTGCATCCGTGCGTCGCTGTCGCTGCGGTCCGGTCCCAGGTCGACGGGCACGTGCACCTTCCGCCGACCACTGGCGACAACATCGATGTACTGTGGAGACCTCACGCCCCACGTGTTGAGCAATTCGGCGGTACGTCCACCCGGCCTCCCGCATGCCCACTATACGCCCTCGCTCAAAGTCCGTCAACTGCACATACGGTTCACGTCCACGCTGTCGCGGCATGCTACCAGTGTTAAAGACTGCGATGGAGCTCCGTATGCCACGGCAAACTGGCTGACACTGACGGCGGCGGTGCACAAATGCTGTGCAGCTAGCGCCATTCGACGGCCAACACCGCGGTTCCTGGTGTGTCCGCTGTGCCGTGCGTGTGATCATTGCTTGTACAGCCCTCTCGCAGTGTCCGGAGCAAGTATGGTGGGTCTGACACACCGGTGTCAATGTGTTCTTTTTTCCATTTCCAGGAGTGTATATTAAAGCATGATTATTCCCAACACGATTACGTACTCTTCTGAGAAAGAACATATCCGCAAGACAACGGGATAAAGGAACATTCGAAAACATTCTTGAACAACCTGGAACATTCTAGAAAATTCTTAAACCATCTGGAAGATTCTGTAACATTCTGTAACATTCTAGAAAATTCTACAACATTCCAGAAGGTACTATAACATTCGGGAACATTGTAGAATATTCTGTAATCTTCTGGAAGTTTCCATAACATTCTGGGACATTCTACAACAATCTCCAATATTCTCAAATATTCTCTTGGGAAAGTAATGGCCTGTCTCGACTACTTTTGCATCGACCCCTATCTGATTCATCGATTTCCCATAAGAGGTGGTGCGGGGCTCTTTTGAGACCATATCTTTGAACTGAATCCATGTATTTACAAATTGAAACATTCTTCATGGATGGCACATCGGAGACTTCCGTACCATGTGACTTCCACAGAACTGGGTAGAGGAGTTAAAGAGGTAAGCACCGAGCAAGATGGAGCAGTGGTTAGCAAACTGGACTCGCATTCGGGAGCAAGACCGTCCAAACCCGCGTCCCACCGTCCATATTAATGTTTTCCGTGATTTCCGTAAATCGCTACGGGCAAATGCCGGAATGGTTCCTTTGAAAAGGCACGGCCGATTTCCATCCCTGTCCTTGACACAACTGGGGCCTGTTTTCCACCTCGATGTCGACGGGACGTTAAACCCAATCTTCCTTCCTCCCTTTAAAGAAACGAGCACGGACAAACTGCTGTTACATTACATGTATTGATTATTGCACAGTTTTCTGGCATCAGCAAAACTTCGTACCGATCGATTAGCAGCCCGAGTTTAATAACCGTTACTTCAGTTACTTCTATATCTACATGGATACTCTGCAAATCACATTTAAGGTCCTGGCAGAGGGTTCATCGAACCACATTCACAATTCTCTGTTATTTCAATCTCGTATGTTGTTGTTGTTGTTGTGGTCATCAGTCCTGAGACTGGTTTGATGCAGCTCTCCATGCCACCCTATCCTGTGCAAGCTTCTTCATCTCCAAGTACTTACTGCAACCCACATCCTTCTGAATCTGCTTAGTGTATTCATCTCTTGGTCTCCCTCTAAGATTTTTACCCTCCACACTGCCCTCCAATGCTAAATTTGTGATCCCTTGATGCCTCAGAACATGTCCTACTAACCGGTCCCTCCTTTTTGTCAAATTGTGCCGCATACTCCTCTTCTCCCCAATTCTATTCAATACTTCATCATTCAATTTCGTGAGAAGGTGCTGTCGCAACGAGAAGCTTTTTTTTAATGACGTCCAGCCCAAATTCTGTATCGTTTCTGTGACACTCTCTCCCATATTTCGCGATAATACAAAACGTGCTGCCCTTCTTTCAACTTTTTCGATGTACTCCGTTAGTCCTATCTGGTAAGTATCCCACACCGCGCAGCAGTATTCTAAAAGATGACGGACAAGCGTAGTGTAAGCAGTCTCCTTAGCAGATCTGTTACATTTTCTAAGTCTCCTGCCAATAGTACGCAGTCTTTGGTTAGCCTTCCCCAAAGCATTTTCTATGGGTTCCTTCGAATTTACGTTGTTCGTAATTGTAATACCTAGGTATTTAGTTGAATTTACGGGCTTTAGATTAGACTGATTTATCGTGTAACTGAAGTATAACCGATTCCGTTTAGCACTCATGTGGATGACCTCACACTTTTCGATATTTAGGGTCAATTGCCACTTTTCGCACCATTCTTATGTCTTTTATAAATAGTTTTGCAATTTGTTTTGATTTCCTGATGACTTTATTAGTCGATAAACGACAGCGTCATCGGAAAAAAACCTAAGGCGGCTGCTCAGATTGTCTCCCAAATCGTTTATATAGATAAGGAACGGCAAAGGGCCTATAAAACTATCTTTGGGAACGCCAGGAATCACTTCTGTTTTTGTCGATGACTTTCCGTCAATTACTACGAACTGTGACCTCTCTGACAGGAAATCACAAATCCAGTCACATAACTGAGACCATATTCCATGAGCACGCAATTTCACTGAAAGCCACTTGTGTGGTATAGTGTCATAAACCTTCCGGAAATCCAGAAATACAGAATCGATCTGAAATTCCTTGTCAATAGCACTCGTGTGAATAAAGAGCTAGTTGTGTTCACAGGAACGATGTTTTCTAAACCCTTGTTGACTGTGTGTCAATAGAACGTTTTTTTCGAGGTAATTAATTATGTTTGAACACAATATATGTTCTAAAATCCTGTTGAATATCAACGTTAACGATATGGGCCTGTAATTTAGTGGATTACTTCTACTACCTTTCTTGAATATTGGTGTGACGTGTGCAACTTTCCAGTCTTTGGGTACGGATCTTTCGTCGAGCGAACGGTTGTCTATGATTGTTAAGTAAGGAGCTAATGCATCAGCATACTCCGAAAGGAACCTAATTGGTATACAGTCTGGACCAGAAGACTTGCTTTTATTAAATGATATAGTTGCTTCACTACTCCGAGGATATTTATTTATACGTTACTCATGATGGCAGCTGTTCTCTATTCGAATTCTGGAATATTTGCTTCGTCTTCTATTGTGAAGGTATTCATAAGGCTGTGTTTAGTAACTCTGCTTTGGCAGTACTGTCTTCGATAGTATCTCCATTGCTATCGCGCAGAGAAGACATTGATTGTTTCTTGCCGCTAATATACTTCACGTATGACCAGAATCTCTTTGGAGTTTCTGCCAGGTTTCGAGATATTAGTTGTGGAAACTGTTATAAGCATCTCGCGTTGAAGTCAGCGCTGAATTTCGAGCTTCTGTAAAAGTTTGTCAATCTTGAGGATCTTGCGTCTGTTTAAATTTAATTTAAACTTAATTTATTGACCATGTTTCTCATTACTTATTTCGTTGATTAGTGGCTGGGAAACCTCTGATTACAGACGTTACAGACATATTCAGTTTATTGACTCTGTCTTTGCTGCCTTCTTTTGCATTGTCAATAGAATTCGTGGCTTCCATCAATCCTTGCATGAAAACTCATTTCATAAGCCGATGTAGCATATAGGATGGTATTGGTTTGAAATACAGAAGCTCTTGAAATACTTCCTGAGGACATTACGTAATGTGTATGTAGGAAAATCTAGTACGTTTCCATTAATATTGAAAATGCAAAATTTACTCCATCTGTGTGCTCTGCATCATACAGAAAGAGCAAGAACAATGATTATTATAATACTTTCCTTGTTATTTATACATTAGTTTACAGTTTCTGAATACGTTCTAAAGAGAAGGACTTACTTGAAAAGGAAAAATCTACGGCGATTGCAACTGAACAGCAATACCTGTTCTTGACCCGTACCTAGATCACGAATGACACTAATCGAAAGTTTGACAGTTACGGTAGGTCTGACCAAAATAAAAGAATTAGAAAACGTGCATCTGTTAGAAAATCGCTGCCGCGCGGGAGGCCGCGTAGTTTGAGGCACCATGTCATGGATTGCGCGGCCGCTCCCACCGGAGGTTCGAGTCCTCACTCGGGCATGGGTGTGTGTGTTATTCTTAGCATGAGTTAACATAAGTTAGTTTATGTAGTGTGTAAGTCTAGGATCCCTTAGGACTTCACACACAACTGAATCTGTTCTACAAAAAAAAAAAAACTTTTGTTCTATTTCTGATTGAAAATATTGTGATCCTAGTTGTATTTTGAGTGCTGAATTGAAAACTGTTTTTGGTTTTTTTCTGTCAGGGATAGTTTATGAGTAATCATAATTTTATTTCTGTTTTCAGTTTCTGATATAGTGCAGCAAACGTGAGGTGAAATTCGACAAACAAATGCACATCTTTATGATGTTATAAGTTCATCACATTAATGGAGGGTCGGATATAACATATAACACAGTAACCTTTGTGTATACACTTTGAAGCATTTATTTGACATGAGAAATTACAGAAAATTGACAAACAATGAACCACTGGCTTGTATTGCACATCACTTTTTTTCTCTTGTATTGTGAATCTTTCTTCTCTCGAATGATATTCCAGCAATAATCTGCTAACATAGAAGGTACCCACTTCCCTTCATAGTGCCTTTCTATGGTAGAAATGTCTTTATGGAATCTTTCCCCATGTTCATCCGATACGTCACTACAACTCTCTGTGAAGTAGTCCAGATGAGAGTCCATCATATGTACTTTCAAAGTAATATTGCACCCCAAATCCTGATATGCTTTGATCATATCCTTCACCATTGCTTTGTCGTTAATAGCTCTTCTTCTTCTGAGGAAGTTTTCCGACACCATCTTGAAACAGTCCCATGCGGTTTTTTCTTTATCAGTTAAACATGCTTCAAAATTTGCATCTTTCTGCAGCTCCCTGATTTGTGGGCCCACAAATACACCTTCCTTTATTTTTGCAGCTGAAAGTCGGTGGAATTTGGTAGCTAGATATGCAAACCCACAGCCTGTTGGATCCATGGCCTTCACGAATTGTTTCATCAGGCCAAGTTTGATGTGAAGCGGTGGAAGTAGTATACTGTATATTCAGGAGCTACCAGACTTTCACGTTGTACATTCTTTTTGCCAACTTTCCATCTTCGCCTAGACCATTTCTTTTTCACGTAGTGTGAATTTCGGTCTCGACTATCCCACTCGCAAAGAAAACAGGCATACTTTGTGTAGCCTTGTTGCATTCCCAGTACCATAGCAATTACCTTGAAATCTGCACATATTTTCCATTTGTGTTCATTGTATTTTAATGAATTTAGCATCCTTTGTACAAATTCGTAATTCTCTTTTGTCAAACTAGTGTAAGCTACTGGAACAGAGGGTATTTTATTTCTGTTATGGAGCAAAACACCCTTCAGACTTGTTTTTGATGCATCTATGAAAAGTCTCCACTCCTATGAAATATAAGTGAAGTTCAGCACTTTCATCAGGCCAGCAACGTCATTGCAAAATGTCAGTGCTTCGTCAATTGAAAAATAAGAAATAAAGGCATGTTCTCTGTGCCTGAACACACTGATTTTAGTACTTTGGTTCAGTAGATTATACTCTTGTAATCCTGAACCAAGCAGCTGCGCCTTTTGTTTACTTAGTCCTAGATCTAAATCATTTAAATCTGCCTGTGTTAACAAATGTGGTGATGACTCCCTTGTGCAGTGATATAAAGAATCATCATCTGTGATTTCTTCAGTACTACTTATTTCAGTGTCACTTGAAATTTGACCTCGAGCTCTTGAAGGTACTGGAACGTTGTCGGAATGCTGCAATGGCATTCTCGCTGAAGGCAGATCTGGGTAAACAATGTGCCTCTTCGACTTTTTGTTTGTAAAACTCTGAATTTTTATTAGACAGAAATAACAATCAGTAACATGGTCCTTAGGCTCCCTCCACACCATGGGAACAGCAAACAACGCCACATTCTCTTTACCTTTCCACCACTGAATTAGTTTGCAGTAACATGTAGCACAGCAGAAATGTGGTGCCCATTCTTTATCTTGGTCTCCTACCTCTAGTCCAAAGTAATGTTTGTATGCTTTCTTTATGACTGAAGAAATTTTCTTTCTATTTCTGGCAAAAGTGAACTTCCCACAGATGTAGCAGAAGTTGTCCGGCTTATATCGACATCCACGACGACGTGGCATTTCTGCAAATTTAAAAATACCGCTTTGGTAATACACCTGTATTAAATTAATAGTAGGGAACTAGAGGAACACTGATGTGTAAAAACAAGTAGTCGTTTTACCTTCAGCACCAGGCTCAATCAGTTTACACACAGGAACTAAAAAATTCAACCGTGCTCGGAAATATGACAGACAGTTACTTGTCAGCCAAAACACCCACTCGTTAAGACTGACACAAATTGTGGCTAACACCACGATGCACCTGCCGCTAGGACGCGTGAAGATTTACTGCCTAGGCAGCGACCGGCTGTCGCTGTTCGAGTTAATGAGATGTTTCAGGTGGTCTTAATGACATAGGTGTGGCAGGGGATAACCTAATGATTTCTAATTCTTCCCACCTACTGTTGCACAAGAAATTATCATGTTCTATCACTACTGGATGTGGCAACATACCCGTATTTCTCTATAACGTCTCTGTGTTTGCCATGAATTGTGTGAATATACATATATATACATATTACATAAAAAGTATCCCTGACAACGATATTTTGTTTACATATTTGAATTTCCCACGGTAAAATGGTCTAGAAGCACATACTTTAATATCAGAAATAGAACCCATGTCGAACAGTGATATTTGAGCAAAATCGCTGTCTCGTTATACAAGTTCCGGGTATACTTTGTTACTTATTTAGTATGAGATGAAAGACAGATATTTTTGTTAATCATTTGTTTCGCATATAGGAATTGGTATCCTGATACACTTTTAATGTAATTATTCTTCTTCGATGCTGCTTCATCTGCGTGAATGATAATATCTAGTGGATTTTGTACATTTGCATACAGTGAAGTTTTCCTTATGGTCTTTACCCGAAGACTTGCACTATGATATCAAAAGTAACAGCATGCATTACATCAATTTACTGCGTCATGGAACGAAGCTGACGCAACAACTGTTAAATATTCCTTCGAAAACATCGCTCTTAAACTCATTTTATGGGTTAGTTATTCGTCACAAGAGAAGTGTAAAGTGCATTTCGTGGAGTTATTAATTCATACAACGGTCGATCATTTCTTACAGGTCGGTTAGGTCGACTACGACGTTGTCATTCGTATTTTTTTGTAGAGGCAGATATCAAAGACACTGATTTAACAGAAGTTTGGTGTCCATTACGTATTAACCTTTGAAAATTCCTTCTTTATCTTCAGAGATGAAAGGATCAGATCGTTGAAAGAAACCGTCAAAAACAGTCACTTCTTCCTTTTGATTTATCACCGTTATTAATTCTGTCCAATTTCTGTATTACTTTATGTTAACATGATTTTAATCATCTTCCATCTCATCTTTGAAATTTTTGTAACGACGCTACGTCAGTTACTTTCCAGGAATCCCGTATTAAATGAAATCTGGTAATCTGTTATCCAGTTTCTCAGAAGACCAAAAGGTCTTATTCCGTCTTTGTAACTTTGTACGTTTGTTGTGTCAGATCTAAAACCGAGGCAATTGTCATTACATCCAGTCCGAAGAAATCTAATATTGTGTCCTTTCTGGTAAATACCAATTCTCTGATTTATAATGTGATGTGAAGCTGGCTCTTTTTGTTTCCTCCTTTCAGGGGCAGCGCAGAGAGAAAAAAGAAGAAGAAGGATGATCTGACTTAACGAACGACTCTAAGAAAATGCAGCTGAGACAAAATGCTTTTATAGACAGCGTAAAAAGCTTCCAAACCATAATACATCACCCAAACTAAAAACACTAGACAAAAAATTGCCTGATGACTGGGTGTTGTGTGCTGTCCTTAGGTTAGTTAGGTTTAAGTAGTTCTAAGTTCTAGGGGACTGATGACCATAGATGTTAAGTCCCATAGTGCTCAGAGCCATTTGAACCATTTGAACAAAAAATTGCCCAGCCCTAGTAGCGAATGGCCGTGGCGGCTTTCGAGGTCACGGGTTCATTCCTGAATAGGGGCGGGAATTGATCCCTGTTTCAGTTCGTTCAGGACAGATCAAAGTCCACTCAGGTTGCTGCTGAATGAGTACCATTGACCTTTCTCAGAGGATAAAATTCTGCTGGGGCGATGGTGTGCCAACACCATACTCCTAATGCCATGGCGAACAAAGTCCGCATTCTGCTAGCAATTAAGCCAGCAGTGCAGCCAAAGGCTTGCACCACACACTACTTTAGTGTCGATACACATCATCTCTAGCCTTAATAACGGCCTCAATTTCGTAAGGCAGAAAGACTCTAAGTTCATACAGGTTTGTCATACCCCCGCGAAGTCACTCATTGGTGATTATATCCCATGTAGCTACCACTTTCGGGCGTGTTGTTAACTGCATTCCACCTGCTGCTCCAAACAGTTACAGACATTTTCTTTGGGATTAAGATCAGACGATTTAGCAGAATAGTCGATAATGGACTGTGTTCATCACTGTTAATCAAACAACGAACGTTGGTGTGTCAAAAATAGAGCTGTAACTCTACCGTAGGCTGTGTAGACTACCATAAGTTAAGTTACACTACACTAGTTTTTCTAGTAGCTTTGGTCAGCTAAGGTCGTACCCGCATTACCCTTATGTTAGATATATTGCATACCTAACAGACATTACCTCATAACTATCGCTTTCCTTGCCTCTACCGTCTTAGTAGATAGCCCTAAAAACCGGAAGCGGTTAACTGTCTAGAAACTTAGTGATGATATAAACAGAAGCGCCAGAGAAACGCCCACCGGCGTGGCCGAGCGGTTCTAGGCGCTAAAATCTGGAACCGCGAGACCGCTACGGTCGCAGGTTCGAATCCTGCCTCGGGCTTGGATGTGTGTTATGTCCTAAGGTTAGTTAGGTTCAAATAGTTCTAAGTTCTAGGGGACTGACGACCAAAGAAGTTAAGTCCAGTACTGCTGAGAGCCATTGGAACCATTTTTTTTCCCTAGAGAAACTGGTATAGGCATGCGTATTCAAATACAGAGAAATGTAAACGGGCAGAATACGGCGCTGCGGTAGGCAACGCCTTTACGAGTATAAGACAACAAGTGTCGGGCACAGTTGTTAGATACTGCTGCTACAATGACAGGTTATCAAGATTTAAGTGAGTTTGAACGTTGAGTCAGCGTGTGAGAGATGGGACACAGCATCTCCGAGGTAGCGATGAATTGGGGATTTTACCGCACGACCATTTCACGAGTGTATCGTGAATATCAGGAATCCGGTAAAGCATCAAATCTACGACATCGCAGCGACCGGAAAAAGATACTGCAAAGGACAGGACCAACGGCGATTGAAGATAATCGTTCAAAGTGACAAGAGTGCAGCCCTTCTGCAAAATGCTGCAGATTTCAGTGCTGGGATATCAGTAAGTGTTAGCGTGCAAACTATTCAACGAAATATCATCGATATGGGCTTTCGGCGGCGATGGCCCATTCGTGTACCCTTAAGGACTGTACGACATGAAGCGTTACGCCTCGAATTGATCAGTCAACACCGACATTGGACTGTTGATGACTGGAAACATATTGACTGGTCGGACGAGTCTCGTTTCAGATTGAGCGGATGGACGTGTATGGGTATGGAGACAACTTCATGAATTCGTGGACCCTGGATATCGGCAGGGGACTATTCAAGCTGATGGAGTCTCTGCAATGGTGTGAGGCGTGTGCAGTAGGAGTGATATGGGAACCCTGATACGTCTAACCACTACTCTGATAGGTGACACGTACTTAAACATCCTGTCTGATCATCTTTTCAGTGTATGTCCATTGTGCGTTCTGACGGACTTGGGCAATTCCAGCAGGACAATGCGACAGCCCATACGTCCAGAATTGCTACAGAGTGGCTCCAGGAACACACTTTTGAGTTTAAGCAGTTCCACTGGCCACCAGACTTCCCAGACGTGAACATTACTGAGCATGATTCCAGAATGAGATTTTGACTTTGCAGCGGAGTGTGCGCTGATATGAAATATCCTGGCAGATTAAAACTGTGTGCCGGACCGAGACTCGAACTCGAGACCTTTGCCTTTCGCGGGCAAGTGCTCTACCATCTGAGCTACCGAAGCACGACTCACGCCCGGTACCCACAGCTTTCCTTCTGCCAGTATCTCGTCTCCTACTTTCCAAACTTTACAGAAGCTCTCCTGCGAACCTTGCAGAATTAATCTGCCAGGAAGTTTCATACCAGCGCACACTCCGCTGCAGAGTGAAAATCTCATTCTGGAAATCTCCCCCAGGCTGTGGCTAAGCCATGTCTCCGCAATATCCTTTTTTTCAGGAGTGCTAGTTCTGCAAGTTTCGCAGGAGAGCTTCTGTAAAGTTTGGAAGGTAGGAGACGAGATACTGGCAGAAGTAAAGCTGTGAGGACGGGGCGTGAGTCGTGCTTGGGTAGCTCAGTTGGTAGAGCACTTGCCCGCGAAAGGCAAAGGTCCCGAGTTCGAGTCGCGGTCCACCACACAGTTTTAATCTACCAGGAAGTTTCATTTTTGAGCATATTTGTGATGCCTTGTAGCATGCTGTTCAGAAGAGATCTCCACCCCGTCGTACTCATACGGATTTATGGACAGCCCTGCAGTATTAATGGTGTCAATTCTCTCTAGCACTACTTCAGTTATTAGTCGAGTCCTAGCCATGATGTGTTGTGTTGGGGCTCTACGCAGTATTAGGCAGGTGTACCAGTTTCTTTGGCTCTTCAGTGTATAAAGTGTCACCTAAGGTACAGAACATTTTTATTCTACATAGTTATCCTCCTCTCTGTTGCTTAAAAGTGAATAGCATTTATAGCAAAATTGCGAGTTTCAATGATTAATTTAGGGTTTATTGGAAAATTGTGATTTCTAACGCGAAACTGAGATATGTTGTGGTAAAAATAAGGAAAACGAAAAATATTTGTCGTAGAGCGCTAGAAAATGCAATTTCCTCAACAAAAGGGTAAATTGAAGAAGTGAAACTAAAAATGCATTTGATATCACTTCAGTACTTCGCCGACTTATATAAAACACATTTCTGTTATCAATAACCACTTCGACATTTATCAGACTTTTGTCCCTGATCATGATGAAAAACGCACTATTGAGTGCAAAATAACGACAATAATTACCTATATCTTTATGTTTGTGCATCTAAACTGTACTTGCATCAAAATTAATCGCTTTGGTTACATAAAGGTGCAGAAGTTACTGGACAACCAGTTTTTATTACTTCTGAAATTGTAATTTACATTCTACAAGGATGTAAAATACAAAATGGAGTAACTCTGAGTGGTATGTGGTTCTACTTATGCTCAAAACAAACAAACAAACAAAAAAGAGGGAATTAGACGGCTCATAGGTTCTCTCTTACACATTAATTTACACTGATCGGAAACGCTGCAGGAGCGTCTTTATTGCTCCTGCAGTGTGCGACCGAGAATTGGCATGAAGAAGGAACTGCTCGACAGTTGTGTTATGTGGGCTGCATGACACAGACGAAATCTCTAACCAGGCCCTCATACTTGGCGGGAGACGCTATTCCCTACGCATTCTTTTGTGTTCACTGTTCACTGAAAACTGAAAAGAGCGACGCGACACGATCGATGGGGATACTAGAGACAGCCCAACTAATCTGTGCAAAGCTTTTCCGGATTACCCCAGTGGTTTCCATTTCGCGACGATTGGATCTTACTTTCTGGACAACCCTCGTATATTACGAGGGCAGTTCAATAAGTAATGCAACACATTTTTTTTCTGAAACAGGGGTTGTTTTATTCAGCATTGAAATACACCAGGTTATTCCCCAATCTTTTAGCTACACAACACTATTTTTCAACGTAATCTCCATTCAATGCTACGGCCTTACGCCACCTTGAAATGAGGGCCTGTATGCCTGCACGGTACCATTCCACTGGTCGATGTCGGAGCCAACGTCGTACTGCATCAATAACTTCTTCATCATCCGCGTAGTGCCTCCCACGGATTGCGTCCTTCATTGGGCCAAACATATGGAAATCCAACAGTGCGAGATCGGGGCTGTAGGGTGCATGAGGAAGAACAGTCCACTGAAGTTTTGTGAGCTCCTCTCGGGTGCGAAGACTTGTGTGAGGTCTTGCGTTGTCATGAAGAAGGAGAAGTTCGTTCAGATTTTTGTGCCTACGAACACGCTGAAGTCGTTTCTTCAATTTCTGAAGAGTAGCACAATACACTTCAGAGTTGATCGTTTGACCATGGGGAAGGACGTCGAACAGAATAACCCCTTCAGCGTCCCAGAAGACTGTAACTATGACTTTACCGGCTGAGGGTAGGGCTTTAAACTTTTTCTTGGTAGGGGAGTGGGTGTGGCGCTACTCCATTGATTGCCGTTTTGTTTCAGGTTCGAAGTGATAAACCCATGTTTCATCGCCTGTAACAATCTTTGACAAGAAATTGTCACCCTCAGCCACATGACGAGCAAGCAATTCCGCACAGATGGTTCTCCTTTGCTCTTTATGGTGTTCGGTTAGACAACGAGGGACCCAGCGGGAACAAACCTTTGAATATCCCAACTGGTGAACAATTGTGACAGCACTACCAACAGAGATGTCAAGTTGAGCACTGAGTTGTTTGATGGTGATCCGTCGATCATCTCGAACGAGTGTGTTCGCACGCTCCGCCATTGCAGGAGTCACAGCTGTGCACGGCCGGCCCGCACTTGGGAGATCAGACAGTCTTGCTTGACCTTGCGGCGATGATGACACACGCTTTGCCCAACGACTCACCGTGCTTTTGTCCACTGCCAGATCACCATAGACATTCTGCAAGCGCCTATGAATATCTGAGATGCCCTGTTTTTCCGCCAAAAGAAACTGGATCACTGCCCGTTGTTTGCAACGCACATCCGTTACAGACGCCATTTTAACAGCTCCGTACAGCGCTGCCACCTGTCGGAAGTCAATGAAACTATACGAGACGAAGCGGGAATGTTTGAAAATATTCCACAAGAAATTTCCGGTTTTTTCAACCAAAATTGGCCGAGAAAAAAATGTGTTGCATTACTTATTGAACTGCCCTCGTACTTCAGAGCAGCGTCAGTAATGAAGTGATGGGTTATGTTTCACATTAAAATTTTGGTTATCTATTTGTTGTGTTGACTACTGTTGGAGTGAGCATCATTACAAACAAGGAGGGATAGAATTTGCTGATCGGTGGCAGGAATTCATAATGATCATTACATAGCACTTGAATTGTTAGAGCAATTTATTTCCAGAAAAAGGAAAGAAAAATAACTTCTGGTTATGAAGCGGCTGATGTGCCTCATGTGTTTCCTGTGCTTCTTAGGTGCATTTACATTAATCTCTATTACATTCACAGAACGCACTCTTAGGTATAGTCTTTCTATGATTCAGTACTGATGCCCTCGAAGTCTGCGACCGAACTGGGGCCGGCCAGCAATGGACAGCTGGTTGTGTCTGCGTTGACAGAGGGTGTTGAGCTTTGCATTCCTGGACGTGTAACAGTGACCACCCTTTCAATTGGCGCGCGTGTCAACGGCTTACTGATGCCGTTTCGCGGTGCTGCTCTGGTCGGTGTGCAGTCGATGGTACAGGGTTGCAAGTTATTAACGACTAACGATCATCTTTCGTCATATCTGTCACAGTGCTTGTAACATGAGCTGCAACATATGACTTGGTGGTTTAGTTTAAGCTCTGCTCTATTACGCGCTGTAGAGTGAATAACACTTGTGTACAATATTTATGTGTTATTTGTGATTGTTCGAAGCAGAAAAATACGGAAAGACTTATTGTAGGTTAAGTGAACATTTTAGAGACTTTCACATGGTATGACACAATATTCGGAAACAGCAGCAGTCGAACAAGGAATGCCGGCACGTGTGTGGCATTGGTCACGTTTCTGCCCAACGTGAGGAGGCCGATGACCAGCGGAGTTTGCGCAGCAGCTGTCAGCACTTCGACAGATCAAAAAAAATGGCTCTGAGCACTATGGGACTTAACATCTTAGGTCATCAGTCCCCTAGAACTTAGAACTACTTAAACCTAACGAACCTAAGGACATCACACACATCCATGCCCGAGGCAGGATTCGAACCTGCGACCGTAGCAGCCCCGCGGTTCCGGACTGCAGCGCTAGAACCGCACGGCCACCGCGGCTGGCTTTCGACAGATCAACCACCGAGCAGACGGGCAACGATTCCAAGCGAAAAACGACCAGCTCTGTGCGCACATCAGCGGTCAGGAACCGTCAGCATACTGAACTCACGTGCGTGACGTATCTGTCGATGCGGACGTTGACGACAAGGCAATTCCCGACCACACCAGCATAGAAGCAAAACAGTGGAAAGCCGGCACGTGTGTCTACGTTGGTCACGTATCGGTCCAACGTGTGGAGAATAGATGAACGACCGAAGTGTCAGTCGCCGTCTTAGAAACTCAATAACATTGGCGGAAACATCGAATAAATACTTCCAAGAAACGGGCGTGAGGTGGTCTTTTGATGTGGTCCTTTGGAAGGTCCTTCGAGGGGAGAAGATATGACACGAAGAAACGTCGCCTGGACGGACGGACCGATGGTTAGTCAGCGAGCGTCATACTTCACTACAACGACTTAGCCGCTACGAAACTCGACAGAAGGTGTCAGGTACCGCGCCAGTAGGTTAACACAGAAGACGACATCCCAGATGTTACTAGAAAGACGTTCGTGTGGTAATTAACCAGGTGGCTGGTGAGGACGAAGGCACTGCGGCCTACCAAATGGGTCACCTGTGAACCTAGGGGCTGCTGAACTCCGCCAGAAGGGGGTGGGTCACTGGTTCGATACCGGGACGGAGCACTCCGCGCCATCCCGTAGCCGTTTGTTAATAACGCAACCAGCGAATTCACAATGAGGAGGCGTCGCCGCCACCGCAGTGAGTCACGGGCACTGTATGAATGGAAGAATACGCCGACGCAACGCGAGCCGTCACCACATCAGCTGTCACCGGAATCTGCTCGCTATGATTCCGCCGCTCCGCCGCGACAAATTGAGCGAGTTAAAACACAATGTATTAGTCTGTTTGTTTGAAGGGTTTTATGTCTCAATAAATGACTGTTAGTGGAATCACCAATATTTAAACACATCACACCCACTGAGCCAAGGAATGAGCCCACTCTACTACCCACAAATTGTCGCTTCCTTCCCGCCTTCCCTGATAAAATAATGACCTTTGCTCCCCTCTGTCACTGACGCTCAATATCTTGTGTCATTAAACCCCGACCTGCTGAAGTGCCAGTTAACTGCGTGAGCTTGTTAAAATTTGCTGGGAGTGGAAAGTATTTGATTTCTCGTCAGAAGAAAATAGGTCTCGAGAGCTCGGAAATTCCACAGGGTGGAAAGATGGCTTTCGACGGTGTCTCAAAAGCAGAAAACGAAGGCATCATAGATGGTAGCCATTTTTCACGAAAAATGATCCTGTTTCTCAAATTATCTATTGCGGAAAGTTCCTGGCGCCAATTCGCTAGCCACTAGCATGGTGCTGCCGTTCGTCACAGTTTTTCTCTGAGGGTGCTTGAGGGTGAAATTTGCCTTCCTCTGCACATTAAACGGGAGTTGTCTCTTGGCGCTTCCTTGGCGTGAGAAATTTCGTTGCTCTCCTTCAAAATTACGGATTGTCCAAACCAAAGTATCATCTCTTCTATCATAGGTGGTGCAGATGATGGTGACCAATGGAAAGAAATAGTTCTAAACCAATACCGACCTCAAGAACCGTGACAATGCTTTTAGCGAGGTCTGAATGGGAAGTGTGTACAGCTTCCCCTGTTTTTATGTGGAAAAGAGAACATATTCGGTCGTCAAATTGGCAAAAGCATTCAGTCTCCCCTCTAAGTGGAGCCTGTGGATTGTGGGTGCTCTGAAGAGAACTTGGACTGGGGAGATTTTGCTTCCCAGCTCTCATCTGGTGCTGACTAGCATTCTCTTGCTGTACTTGGAGAATTTTCCTTTCGCTCACGCAGTACCGTAATCCATCTTCTGAACAGTTTGGAATTAACTCGTTTCGTTATGTATTTTGAATCTTCACTTATCTATATGAAAACATTGTCTCATTTATCTTGCTTTTGCCAGCTACCAAAATTTGGAAGTCTTGTTCACGTTTACTTCTTGCAGTCTTCAAATTAAAAAAAATGTGCCACACAATTTACCATCATTATGCTTTTTTTTAGCAAAAATTTTCAGAACATTGCTCTGTAGTATTCATTATTCATTTCTCACTTCCTTAGATTAAATAAAAATTTTGTACTGTCGATCTCATTGAACCCCAACGCCCTACAATTTCTCTATGATTACGTGTACCTAAATAATAGATATATCTGCTCTGGATAGAGGTGGTTCTGCTATATTCTGGAGCTTGTTTCTCGTACCATGGATAAGGCCCATCCATTCAGTTTACTGGGACCTTGAACTTGAATGTTTATTTTATTATTCTCGGTGATCAAGCGCTGATCTTTCTTTTACATCTTCATAATGAGCGTGCTGCTACTAACATGAAACAGCTGTCTTTAAAGGCGTGCATGCGTGCATTCCAAGTTTGACGAACGTTGAGGCACCCAATCGCGTCTCGACTGACCCGCTAAGCCTCACGGTATTGATCCCACAGAAAATGTGTATACATCTCCCTTCTTACGACGACTGCGGCTTGTGATCACCAAGGCAGTATTTCGACATAACCTGATCCTTTGCAATCGTTGGTGACGTTTCCATTTTGGAATATGTAGGCTTCAACTACACTCAACTGGTCACAGTTTCAAAGTTTTCTAAGGTTTTGGTAGGAACTGTTGACAATTACTGTCAGTCCGCAGATGGCATTTATTATTCCGACGAGAATGGGATATATGGCAACCGAAAGCGGCATTCGAAGATAAACCCTGTACACACTATGGATCAAACGTCTCATTCCCCATCGGGTCACTAGACGCCTCGTATAGTCGTCAAAGATAATAGATCCCCTTGGAAAGCAGCGAATAGGCGTTCTTTCGCTATCAGCAGCATTATCGTTTCAACTACCAGTACCCACGTTCTTCCTATGCTGATCTTCCCCAGGAAAATAACGCAGAAGGACGTAGAGTTCAGTCTTCGTGAGAGTGCTCGGGCAGAACGCAGTGGACCAGGGAAGATGACCACCAAGATTTTTACTAGGTGGTTCCAAAAATTTGTTATGTTCTCCACATCAATCATACAAAATGAGGTGCTAGTGGTTTTAGATCTCCTTGTCACTGACTTGGTGAGCGAACATGGTGTTGCTTTTTATGCCTTTTGCACCCTTCTTCTCATGGCTATAATTCCTTAACGTGTACATAATGAAGCGCTTTAGTCCATACTACAAGTGAGGAACTCGAAAGTGGCTCCAAATACATCCTGGAAAAGTTATCACTCTATAGCTAGCAGCATAAATTGACGTATCTACGACCCGACGATCTGCAGTCAAAGGGTTTGAAGCTATTGGAATTTGGTGGGTCAACAGGGGTGACTTTACTGATGCAGACTTCTTACCATCAGTACCAACTGATCGACCTATGGAAGACAAGACGGCAAGGCCATCAACTTCGTCTGACACTCCCATAGAACCAACAATGTCTCCCATCTCTGATAATTTGCCGCACCAGAAGACAGAAGTAGGCCTGTTGAGTAAACAGCTTCCTTCCAAGCTCTGCAACATTTCCTCATGTTTCTCCGTAACACGCTACTGCCATTCTAAAAGTTAATGCGAAAGTAAGCAGAACTACAAAAAGAAAGACAAGTCGTGCTGTGATTCTGACTTCGTCTCGCTCCAAGTGTTTCCTCCAGGCAACAGTTGATTCTTTTTTTTTTTTTCCTCTGTAGGCAAGGGGCAAGATGTAAAGGTCAAAATGCGACAGAAATTCTTTCGGAGGAAAAGGAAAAACAACATAAAAACTCGAGTAAGAATAAAGCAAATGTTGAAAGTAAAGCAGCGGTACTGACTCTGAGCGTCTTTACTACAACGGTTTACATGTGTGCTTATCGTGTTTTCGTAGATTTTTGGCAATATGATCAGATTTTGAACTTAATCGTGTAAAGAAATGTAAAATGAATACTAGCTGTTACGCTACATTGTAGTTACGAATGTGCTTTCGTTCTTCCCCAGATCTTGGACACAACGGACTAATAGCCTTTTTAATTTTTTATGTTTGCTCTTCTAGGTGCCTTTACATCAGATTTCTTTGTTTCGCTGTTTAAGATGTATATTTAATATCAAGCAGAAATTTGTTTAGCTTTTTCTTTCCATTTTAACTGAACTGCGGCTATTTTAACCGTATTGTTACCATCCCGTCTCTGTTTCTCCTACATTTCATTTTTTTAAAAATAAATTCAGTTTTCCTTTTGAAGTACACAATAAATGCACTTAAAAGATACCTATTGGGAGGAAGATGGGAAGTGGTGGACGTGTGGTATAATCAGTAACAAGTGGAGTCAATGCAGACGCTGTATATCTTTATTTTATCACAATATTTAGTCACCAGTGTCTTAGAAAAAGATACAAATAATCTCAACATTATAGTTAAGGGAGGGTCCCCTAACACATACAAATGGCATATCAAACTGTGTTCTCTGACGTTATAATCCCCAGGTTGGTTTTGGGTTAAGATGGCGAAACAGAATGCGCAGAATCATTCCGGATGGAGAAAACGCACTAAAATTGGTTTAATGTTTCATACTGGGGGAAATATGCCGAGTAATTAACGAATTACTCAATCAAAATCTAAGTAATCCAAAAGTCAATGACCAGAGCAACAAACAGCGTCAGTTTCAGGATTGTTTGTTTTTCAAACAAACCACGTTAAAATCCATAAATCCATACTGACTGATAAGTATCCCTCTATGCAGAGTTTCGTTCAGCTTGTAATTTGACATACTATGAAAAGACACAAGATGTTATTGCAATACTATCGACTATCCTGGATACCAGGAAAACAATCTCGGATCGGTGAGAAAATTGTGGAAAAGATCAGGAATTTACTGCCGAATGTCACTGAAGGTGATTGATACTCGTAATAAAACAGACTGGAATTAATTTCACATCTTTAAGCACCACGTAAAAATCTTACACATAAAGTCAGTACTTCAATTATCGGTTCGAAAATCACTAACTTCGATCATTTAGGTACTATGGACACCGCGACGTAATCTACCGTCACAAATAAGATCAGAATAAAGGTTTCAAATGTCACCATAATGGATACAGGATCATGCTTGGTACAGAACGAAGTTCAATAAATTAATTTTCGGATCATTCATGACTGTTGAATGAAGTAAATATGCATCGAAACGCAAAACAGTTCCTATAGCATTGCTGAAAGAAAATGAAGTAAGTTCCTTTCGGAATTTAGAAATTCAGATTCGAATATCTTTCGTTAATAACCAGTGAACATGTTCCGCAGAACCACCTTAATATATGTACAACTTAAGCGCTTCTCTCGGTACGATGGCGCCCAGCTGGCGTGTCAAAGCTATGCAATATTGAGAGTAGGACTTCCCTTACTCGCAGGAGTTCAACTTAGTGCCCAAAATTGCGGCATTTCACTGACGACAGACCATCCTATTTCCTTCAGCAAAGTTGACGAACATTCTATCACGTTTAGTCTGCGCAGAATGCAGTGGCCGGTAGACACGTAGACGCAGGCCACGCGTGCGGAGGGCAGTAGTGGTGGGGGCTGCAGGCAGACATTGTAGGGGAAATAGAGGGGAAGTGCCGCTCTAAATTGAAGCCTACACTCACATTTTTTTGTAAATATTAAGTGTAGCCCCACTACGTACACACCTACGTGGTGGCCATTCAAAAAGATCTACAGCCACCCCTGCTTTGCTTAGTATCTAAAAAGAATTCCGCTGAAAATGCATTGATTTATTTCCACCTGGCTTATTAACAATTTTTTACTTTCAGAGAAGCGTCAACACTGGCGAATTTTGACTAAAATTTACACACATCTCCGGATGCTATGTTAAAATTTGCTTCATTTGCCAAAACACTGTTGGGTGTACACCGTCTCACCCCACTAACACATTTCGCAGAAACAACTCCGAGACAATTCTGAAACAGTGGGTGATTACGTTTATGCGGTGAGGAACTGAGGAAAAGTAAGGACAGCAGCTTATAAAAAAAGCACATCCTCAGTAAAAAAAAAAAAACGCATAATGTCTTCACTTATGTTGTTCCAAAACCCACAGAGTTTGTCGTTTCACCAGCTGTCGATGGCCATTAAAAATTACATGCTTTCATCGAAAAAACTCTGTAGTTAGTGGAATAACATGGTAGCTAATGAAGTTTTGCATAGTAACGAGATGGTAAAATACTCACTTCCTTGTGTGCTATCATTTGCTAAAATCTCTTTTCAGTACCTGAAACCGTTTAAGAAATATGAGGAGTCTTGTGGATATTTCACTCTGGCTTTATCGCTGGCGCGGGGCGATCGCAAATGAGTATGCTACGAGCCCGCATCTCGTGGTCGTGCGGTAGCGTTCTCGCTTCCCACGCCCGGGTTCCCGGGTTCGATTCCCGGCGGGGTCAGGGATTTTCTCTGCCTCGTGATGGCTGGGTGTTGTGTGCTGTCCTTAGGCTAGTTAGGTTTAAGTAGTTCTAAGTTCTAGGGGACTTATGACCACAGCAGTTGAGTCCCATAGTGCTCAGAGCCATTTGAACCATTTTTTTTGAGTATGCTACGTCAGATCAATTTTCTCAACACTGATGAGAGATAGATACCACTACCCAAGTATAAAGAGAAGTTCAATATGTTAATTAAATTTCATGGGCAACAACGTATTATGTAATAAGCACGAAATGCAAAATCATAGCGACTGTTACTTTTCACTGTAAACTTTTCCGAATTTCACGGACCATCTTACTTCCATGTAAATATCACAATAACTATGATCTTTAACGAAGTGATGGGCACATCATCATGAAATTGACATATAAAGCTATAAGTAAATCAAAAACGAATTTTTTTACGGCAAAGTTTCTGTAAAATCGTTTGAGTGAGAGTGCAGGGCGTGTGCATCGATTCTGACATCGCCGATTGGCCGTACGGTGGAAAACACTTGGAGGCTTCCTGCCCTTACGAGCAAACGAATGAACTCGCCCAGCGCTTTGGACAAAAACTAGTCACTGAACATCGGCCACCGTATACTGTGAGAACTCTACAGTCAACTCTGGCTTAGACGAGTACTTCCAAAACAAACTGCAAAAAATCATTCAGGTGGTAGGATGGGAAAACAGGTTGCTGACTTTCACACCAAAATGAAGGAATAATCCTACATATTCTTCTTCCAGAGATCCGTTAAGCACTCAAACACATAGCACACGCTGTTATTGTAAATCGGAAGTACAGAGAAGTTCTTTCTTAATAATATTAATGCAGTAGGCTTTACAGGTCATTTTCAAAGCACACAAGAAGCTGTCTTTCACGGCTGGGTTCTGACTGTTTTCTACAGAAGTAAAATTACCTATGTCTCAACAAATATTTGTTTTCCTTACAAACATAGGACTTTTATGTGGTAATCACCAGTACTATCTCCTATGAGCATACAAGACACTTCATTTTCTTTAAACGTTCTGAACTTTGAAACATGTTATGGCTGGAATGAAGACGTAAACTTTGTAAGTTGCCTGTAGAATATATCATCTTCCATTTTTTCATGTTTTCTCTGTCTGCTATCCCGCGAGCAATTTTGGGTTGATAATCTGTGCCGACTACTCGATATCTGAGATGTAGTCAGTCGTGCTCAGTTGTTATGAGTAGTCTTTACGACTTTCTACGAGAAGCATCATGGTTCGGTCAATGGCAAATAACATGACCTGTGCGGAGCAACATAATCCGTGTCTTAATAGATTCTTTTACTCTGTTCTGTGGTGTGGTGTTAAGTCGGCGAGTTTTCACTGATATCATGTATACAGAGCGGGTAATATAGATAGGCAGTTGCAAGATGGGTTTAGATATGAAAATTTACAATGCATCGTGCATTCTCTGGCAATAGCGGGAAGTGAAAAGATAACACAATGGAATGCACACCTTGGCATTCCATATCGATGCGAAGTATCTGGGTGATATTCGATATGCTTTGTAATGTAAGGCTTCCGATCTCGATTAAAGCGGGTAAGAATTCGGTTTCGTCAGCAATCAATTTGAATGGTAGGCGAACCATATAAATCTGTTCTTCATTCATCTAACGATTCCAAATATTTTCGATTGTTTCACAAGTACATTGTGAGCGAATTGTTTGTTTCGCTATGGTATAGATAACTCACTGTCCATGCAACTTTGTCCACTTCTTTGTAATGTGAGTTACTTTTTGAACTGAAATAATCAATAATTGATGGACAATGTTTCTAAAATAATCCCCGCTCCTTTCCATTATCAGGCCAAGAGCATTTACATGACGGTTGTTTCCAACAACCCATGCGGTAAGTTACCCATAAATTGTACAACAGTGGGGATCCTACTACAATCACTTGCCTTCGGTAAGAGCATTTCTTCCTCGAGAATTGTTTGCACAGAATTCACTCATTCATTCATTATAAGATCGCTAGAAACATTTTTCATACTCTTTCCAGTTCCAGAAGGTAACTTGGCGTCGAGTTCTTCTCAGCAGCAAACGATATACTTAGTTCTTATCAGCGTTCTTTTGTTATTCAATATTCTCAGTCTCTTAGTGTACAACTGGCCATTAATATTGCTACACCAAGAAGAAATGCAGATGATAAACGGATAAACGGGTATTCATTGGACAAATATATTGTACTAGAACTGGTTACTTTTTCACGCAATTTGGGTGCATAGATCCTGAGAAATCAGCACCCAGAACAACCACCTCTGGTCGTAATAACGGCCTTGATACGCCTGGGCATTGAGTCAAACAGAGCTTGGATGGCGTGTATAGGTACAACTGCCCATGCAGCTTCAACACGATACCACAGTTCATCAAGAGTAGTGATTGCCGTATTGTGACGAGACAGTTGCTCAGCCACCACTCACCAGACGTTTTCAATTGGTGAAAGATCTGGAGAATGTGCTGGCCAGGGCAGCAATCGAACATTTTCTGTATCCAGAAAGGACCGTATAGGACCTTCAACATGCGATCGTGCATTATCCTGCTGAAATGTAGGGTTTTGCAGGGATCGAATGAAGGGTAGAGCCACGGGTCGCAACGCATCTGAAATGTAACGTCCACTGTTCAAAGTGTGAACAAGAGGTAACCGAGACTTGTAACCAGTGGTACCCTATGCCATCACCTCGGGTGGTACGCCAGTATGGCGATAACGAATACACGCTTCCAATGTGCGTTCACCACGATGTAGCGAAACACGGATGCCACCATCATGATGCTGTAAACAGAACCTGGATTCACCTGAATAAATGACGTTTTGCCATTCGTGGACCCAGGTTCGTCGTTGAGTATACCAACGCAGGCGCTCCTGTCTGTGACGCAGCGCCAAGGTTAAACGCAGCCATGGTCTCCGAGCTTTTAGTCCATGCTGCTGCAAACGCCGTCGAACTGTTCGTGCAGATGGTTGTTGTCTTGCAAACGTCCCCATCTGTTGACTCAGGGATCGAGACGTCTCTGCACGATCCGTTACAGCCATGCTGATAAGATGCCTGTCAGGTCGATTGTTAGTGATACGAGGCCGTTGGTATCTAGCACGGAGTTCCGTATTACCCTCCTGAACCCACCGATTCCATATTCTGCTAACAGTCATTGGATCTCGACCAACGCGAGCAGCAATGTCGCGATACGATAAACCGCAATCGCGATAGGCTACAATCCGACCTTTATCAAGGTCGGAAACGTGATGGTATGCATTTCTCCTCCTTACACGAGGCACCACAACAACGTTTCACCAGGCAACGCCGGTCAACTGCTGTTTGCGTATGAGAAATCGGTTGGAAACTTCCCTCATGTGAGCACGTTGTAGGTGTCGCCACCGGCGCCAACCTTGTGTGAATGGTTTGAAAGGCTAATCATTTGCATTTCGCAGCATCTTCTTCGTGTCGGTTAAATTTCGCGTCCGTAGCACGTGATCTTCGTGGTGTAGCAATTTTAATCGCGAGTAGTGTAGAAAAGTGCTTAAATTACAATTGTGAGTCAAACATGCTCGGTGCAGATGCTTCGTCTATAAGGTGAAACATCTCAAACATTTCGTAAGTTAACTGGTGACCTCAGTGATAGGAAACTGAATCAATTAAGTGTATTTAAATAGTCTTTCAAGCCCACTGATTGCGCAAAGTAAGATACTTGGGTTCATTTATTACTGAAAAGAAGTAAATGAGCGTTGCCGTAATGCTTTCATAGGTCACTACGCTGATCAGTCAGAACATTATGACCAGTGCCCACCGCTATATTGGATGCCGCCTGGTGGTGTTTCGGGCACGCGACGCGGTAACAAAAGTATGTAAGCGGAGCAGATACGTAGCGGGGATGTGGACTGTAAATGGAGAAATCCATTGAGATAAGTGGATCTGACAAAGGGCAACGCCTGTGAACGAGTATTTTGAAATCGGCGAAGCTGGTCGAATGTGCACGTGCTACTATCGTGTGCATGAATGGAAAGAGGTAGAAAGACACTGAAACTAACATTGTGCGATAAATGGTGGGACGTCCACAACTCTTCGCAGAACATGGTCTGTTCTGTAATGTAGGATAGATGCTGATCTGTGGCTTCTCTGCCGAAAGAGCACAGTGCTGGTACATGCACATATGTTTCGGAGCACTCTGTTCATCGTACGTTGTTAAACATGGAGCTCCGCAGCAGACCACCTCCACCTTTTCACATGCTGAATAAACGACATCGTCAATTAACGTTGCAGCAGGCGCGGAACCATCGGGATTCGACCGTCGATCAACTGAAACACGTCGGCTCTTCGGGTCGGCTTCACAAATGCTGTCATCGAGATGAGTTACGGCTGGGACCACGCAGCGCGACAGGGACGATGGCTGACGGAAGCATTATTATGCTTTGGGAGACGTTTTCCTGCGCTTGTATGGGACCTGTGGTAGTAATCGAAGACAGGCTAACAGTTGCGAACCACGTGCACCCATTCACGCTTGATGTGTTCCCCGACGGTGACATCTTTCAGCAGTATAATTATTCGTGTCTCGGAGCCAGAACCGTGCTACGGTGGTCTGAGGGGCATTATTGTGAGCTCACGTTGATGTCTCGGCGACCACATCCACCTGACTTAAATCCTATTGAATCCATCTGGGTCGCTATCGGGCGCCATCACCACGTACGCAAATTACATGACCTGTGCGTAGACATGTAATGGCACATACCTCCACAAACCTACTAACGGAGTGTTGGCTCCCTGACACACAGAATCAGTGATGTATTTCATTCCAAAGACGAAGAAAGAAGCTACTAAGCAGATGGTCATAATGTTTTCGTTCATCAGAGTTTTTAAAGATGAAGAAGGGCGTTTTAAGCAGGGGAGTTTTTCTGTAATCATTCTTATGTGCACTCATGGTTTAAAATACAATAAAGGCCTCATAGAACCTTAAAAGAATAGTGGGAGCTTGTTTTTCATTTTCTGCCATTCTACATACTATGGTGCAACATTCTTAAGAATATTACGTCGTTTTCAGAAGTTCACCAAAAATACATGGCTGAGCCTTAAAACTGCGAAAGCATCAAGGCGGCATGCAGTAAACATCTAACTGGAATGAAGTTAATTGCATACTTGGATAAGAAAAACATAAGAATTTCAGTACAGCCATGTAACGCAAATCATTTACGTGTGCAGTCAGTGTACATGGAAAGATTATACGAGTTTCACAATGAGATATCTCAGATGAATTTTGATTCGTAGTGAGGACACTATTTACGACTTATGTAAGTAGGAGAAATGTCCACTAGTACTTGTCGGAAGTGGACAGATCGTGACCAATAGATATTGCCGTTTGTTGTTCAGTGATAGTGTTGCGTGGGTTAGTCGGGATGCTACGACTGTCACGATGAGATGGAATCGATGGGTTCAGGAAGGCTACTTAGGATAGCATATTAGAAGACAAGGCGACTAGTGCCTGAAAGGAGGAACACGTTGTTTGGGCCGGCAGCTGCGGCCGAGCGGTTCTAGGCGCATCAGTCCGGAACCACGACGCTGCTACGGTCGCAGGTTCGAATTCTGCCTTGGGCATGGATGTGTCAGATGTCCTTGGGTTAGTAGGGTTTTAGTAGTTCTAAGTGTCGGGGACTGATGACCTCAGATGTTAAGTCCCATAGTGCTTAGAGTCATTTGAACCATTTGAACCACGTTGTTTGGTCTTCCGCGCAGGTTCACGTTGCAAAGTCACGTACCGTTTATTAGGAAATGAGTTCGTTTCAGCAACACAAGTATAGTCAAGCATTACGGTTGATGAACACGGGCATATACACTGATGAGCCAAAACTTTAACCCCACCCGCTTAATTGCTTGTTTTCCGTCTTTGGAACGAAATGCATCACTGATTCTTCGTGTCAAGGACCTGACATGTTGTTGGTAGGTTTTTGTAGGTATGTGGAATTGCATGTCTACACACTGACCTTGTAAATCGCGTAAATAACGGGCCGTTGATTAACGTATGCGATGGTGGCGCCCTATAGCGGCCCACATCCTTCTCGTATAATTCTCGTGTCACAGTGTTAGTTGCCATACTCCTCCGAAACGGCAAGATCGATTCTGATGAAATTTTACATGTACATTCAGTAGGTCTATGAATCGGTCGTAATTTTTCATACCCCTAAGTGATAAGGGTGGTCCACTCCATCTACATCTACATCTACATGATTACTCTGCAATTCACATTTAAGTGCTTGGCAGAGTGTTCATCGAACCACAATCATACTATCTCCCTACCATTCCACTCCAGAAGAGCGAGCGGGAAAAACGATCACCTAAACCTTTCTGTTCGAGCTCTGATTTCTCTTATTTTATTTTGATGATCATTCCTACCTATGTAGGTTGGGCTCAACAAAATATTTTCGCATTCGGAAGAGAAAGTTGTTGAGTGAAATTTCGTAAATTGATCTCGCCGCGACGAAAAACGTCTTTGCTTTAATGACTTCCATCCCAACTCACGTATCATATCTGCCACACTCTCTCCCCTATTACGTGATAATACAAAACGAGCTTCCCTTTTTTGCACCCTTTCGATGTCCTCCGTCAATCCCACCTGGTAAGGATCCCACAGCGCGCAGCAATATTCTAACAGGGGACGAACGAGTGTAGTGTAAGCTGTCTCTTTAGTGGGCTTGTTGCGTCTTCTGAGTCTCCTGCCAATGAAACGCAACCTTTGGCTCGCCTTCCCCACAGTATTATCTATGTGGTCTTTCCAACTGAAGATGTTCGTAATTTTTACACCCAGGTACTTAGTTGAATTGACAGCATTGAGAATTGTACTATTTATCGAGTAATCGAATTCCAACGGATTTCTTTTGGAACTCATGTGGATCACCTCACACTTTTCGTTCTTTAGCGTCAACTGCCACCTGCCACACCATACAGCAATCTTTTCTAAATCGCTTTGCAACTGATACTGGTCTTCGGATGACCTTACTAGATGGTAAATTACAGCATCATCTGCGAACAACCTAAGAGAACTGCTCAGAATGTCACCCAGGTCATTTATATAGATCAGGAACAGCAGAGGTCCCAGGACGCTTCCCTGGGGAACACCTGATATCACTTCAGTTTTACTCGATGATTTGCCGTCTATTACTACGAACTGCGACCTTGCTGACAGGAAATCACGAATTCAGTCCCACAACTGAGACGATACCCTATAGGCCCACTGCTTGTTTATTTCTAATTTTTTGTACAGAAATTTTTATTTTTACTTTTTATAAGGTTACATTAAAAAATACACACAATCCTAAATTTTCCCCCTTCTGCCACCAACCCCTATTTTTAATAGCGATTTTAGTAATTTAATAATTTTCAGCCTCGGTCGATAACTGATCAAATATCACTTGATCAGTTATCCCCGCCAGGTATCACTATTCGATAGATAGGTAATTGAAGAAGACGTACCAAAACAAACGACTCGAATATCCCTCTTTGAATCGACGTAACTAGACCGAGAAGTTTAACTAGGTAGCACGCGTCATTCGCCAAACCGACATTTAGGCCTAGCGCACACGCATCGATTTCTATCGTACGGAAATATATCGTACGATCAAATTCTTTTAGTTGAACAAAGAAGTTCCTATGTTCCTTTATTCCTCTAAAAGAATTTTATCGTGCAATATTTTTACGCACGATAAAAATAGATGCGTGTGCGCTTGGCCTTATTCATAATGCTGGCGAACACGTTTAGACACGAAATTGCCGCTGTGTTTGTATACTCATGGACGAGCCGTGCATCGGCTCAGTTGTTGAATCCGCGCCATCTACAGTAGAAATGCTAGAACTAATAACGGCTGATACTGCCGGTACCCGTGGTCTATGGGTAGCGTCTTTGATTCATAACCAAAATGTCTTCGGTCCCGGGTTCGATCCCCGCCACTGCCTAAATTTTGATAACGGGCTTGTCAAAGAGGGCGGAGGAGCGGATAGAGGTTCAGGGCACTCTCTTGTCCTAGGGGTGGGAAATTGTCCCTAAATGCGGAAGAATCAGCAATGATCAAAGACATGAGGATGCAGAAGGAAATGGAAACCACTGCATTAAAGACACGTAACGTGTATCCACAGGACATGTGGCCTGTAATTGAAGAAGTGTCATGATGATCTCTCCATTGGCAAAAGATTCCGGAATAGTCCCCCATTCGGATCTCCGGGAGGGGACTGCCAAGGGGGAGGTTATCATGAGAAAAAGATTGAATAATCTACGAGTCGGGGCGTGGAATGTCAGAAGCTTGAACATGGTAGGGAAACCAGAAAATCTGAAAAGCGAAATGCAAAGGCTTAATCTAGATATAGTAGGGGTCAGTGAAGTGAAGTGGAAGGAAGACCAGGATTTCTGGTCAGTTGAGTATCGGGTAATATCAACAGCAGCAGAAAATGGTATAACAGGTGTAGAATTCGTTATGAATAGGAAGGTAGGGCAGAGGGTGTGTTACTGTGAACAGTTTAGTGACCGGGTTGTTCTAATCAGAATCGACAACAGACCAACACCGACAACGGTAGTTCAGGTATACATGCCGACATCGCAAGCTGAAGATGAAAAGATAGAGAAAGTGTATGAGGATATTGAAAGGGTAATGCAGTATGTAAAGGGGGACGAAAATCTAATAGTCATGGGCGACTGGAATGCAGTTGTAGGGAAAGGAGTAGAAGAAAAGGTTACTGGAGAATATGGGCTTGGGACAAGGAATGAAAGAGGAGAAAGGCTAATTGAGTTCTGTAACAAGTTTCAGCTAGTAATAGCGAATACCCTGTTCAAGAATCACAAGAGGAGGAGGTACACTTGGAAAAGGCCGGGAGACACGGGAAGATTTCAATTAGATTACATCATGGTCAGACACAGATTCCGAAATCAGATACTGGATTGTAAGGCGTACCCAGGAGCAGATATAGACTCAGATCACGATATAGTAGTGATGAAGAGTAGGCTGAAGATCAAGACATTAGTCAGGAAGAATCAATACGCAAAGAAGTGGGATACGGAAGTACTAAGGAATGGCGAGATAAGTTTGAAGTTCTCTAACGCGATAGATACAGCAATAAGGAATAGCGCAGTAGGCAGTACAGTTGAAGAGGAATGTACATCTCTAAAAAGGGCCATCACAGAAGTTGGGAAGGAAAACATAGGTACAAAGAAGGTAGCTGCGAAGAAACCATGGGTAACAGAAGAAATACTTCAGTTGATTGATGAAAGGAGGAAGTACAAACATGTTCCGGGAAAATCAGGAATGCAGTAATACAAGTCGCTGACGAATGAAATAAATAGGAAGTGCAGGGAAGCTAAGACGAAATGGCTGCAGGAAAAATGTGAAGACATCGAAAAAGATATGATTGTCGGAAGGACATACTCAGCATACAGGAAAGTCAAAACAAACTTTGGTGACATTAAAAGCATCGGTAGTAGCATTAAGAGTGCAACGGGAATTCCACTGTTAAATGCAGAGGAGAGAGCAGATAGGTGGAAAGAATACATTGAAAGCCTCTATGAGGGTGAAGATTTGTCTGATGTGATAAAAGAGATAGGGGATCCAGTATTAGAATCGGAATTTAAAAGAGCTTTGGAGGACTTACGGTCAAATAAGGCAGAAGGGATAGATAAATAAGGCAGAAGGGATAGATAACATTCCATCAGAATTTCTAAAATCATTGGGGGAAGTGGCAACAAAACGACTATTCACGTTGGTGCGTAGAATATATGAGTATGGCGATACACCATCTGACTTTCGGAAAAGCATCATCCACACAATTCCGAAGGCGGCAAGAGCTGAAAAGCGCGAGAATTATCGCACAATCAGCTTAACAGCTTATGCATGGATGCTGCTTTCAAGAATAATACACAGAAGAATGGAAAAGAAAATTGAGAATGCGCTAGGTGACGATCAGTTTGGCTTTAGGAAAAGTAAAGGGACGAGAGAGGCAATTCTGACGTTACGGCTAATAATGGAAGCAAGGCTAAAGAAAAATCAAGACACTTTCATAGGATTTGTCGACCTGGAAAAAGCGTTCGACAATATAAAATGATGCAAGCTGTTCGAGATTCTGAAAAAAGTAGGGGTAAGCTATAGGGAGAGACGGGTCATATACAATATGTACAACAACCAAGAGGGAATAATAAGAGTGGACGATCAAGAACGAAGTGCTCGTATTAAGAAGGGCGTAAGACAAGGCTGTAGCCTTTCGCCCCTACTCTTCAATCTGTACATCGAGGAAGCAATGATGGAAATAAAAGAAAGGTTCAGGAGAGGAATTAAAATACAAGGTGAAAGGATATCAATGATACGATTCGCTGATGACATTGCTATCCTGAGTGAAAGTGAAGAAGAATTAAATGATATGCTGAACGGAATGAACAGTCTAATGAGTACACAGTATGGTTTGAGAGTAAATCGGAGAAAGACGAAGGTAATGAGAAGTATTAGAAATGAGAACAGCGAGAAACTTAACATCAGGATTGATGGTCACGAAGTCAATGAAGTTAAGGAATTCTGCTACCTAGGCAATAAAATAACCAATGACGGACGGAGCAAGGAGGACATCAAAAGCAGACTCGGTATGGCAAAAAAGGCATTACTGGCCAAGAGAAGTCTACTAATATCAAATACCGGCCTTAATTTGAGGAAGAAATTTCTGAGGATGTACGTCTGGAGTACAGCATTGTATGGTAGTGAAACATGGACTGTGGGAAAACCGGAACAGAAGAGAATCGAAGCATTTGAGATGTGGAGCTATAGACGAATGTTGAAAATTAGGTGGACTGATAAGGTAAGGAATGAGGAGGTTCTACGCAGAATCGGACAGGAAAGGAATATGTGGAAAACACTGATAAGGAGAAGGGACAGGATGATAGGACATCTGCTAAGACATGAGGGAATGACTTCCATGGTACTAGAGGGAGCTGTAGAGGGCAAAAACTGTAGAGGAAGACAGAGATTGGAATACGTCAAGCAAATAATTGAGGACGTAGGTTGCAAGTGCTACTCTGAGATGAAGAGGTTAGCACAGGAAAGGAATTCGTGGCGGGCCGCATCAAACCAGTCGGAAGACTGATGACAAAAAAAAAAAAAAAAAAAAAAAAAAAAAAAAAAAAAAAAAAAAAAAAAAAACATTCTTCCTATAGAATAGAGATAATTTATGTAGCAAAAGGCACGGTTCTGGCTCCGAGACTAGGACAATTACACTGCTGAAAGATAACATCACCGACGGGGGAAACATCAAGCATGACGGGATGCTAATAGAAGAATGGAATAAATACATAGCTGGACAGTGCTGGGTACTCAGCTCAGTGTAGTTGAAGCAGCATGGATTGAAACACTAGTAAACGTCACCCAAAATGACTTCGACTCGATGGCCAACTGTAGTTCGAATCGTTGCTGGTGTCAGAGGTACTAGCTCTGTGTTGTAAGTCACATCCTGCAGACACTCAAAACAAAACCACCCACAAATGTAATCGTGTTTTATTTCTACTATAATTAAAATTTCCTTATCTGCTGTGTTTACTGTCCTTATAATTTTAATGGCCAGCAGTGCATTTTATACTAGGTGAGCACTCAGCTTTGCCCAGGTCTGTATTTATTCCAGTCTTCTATTTAGTCCATCTCCTCCTTCTCCCTCTCTCTGTCAATCTGCTCCTTCATCCCCTCTCTGCTCATCTCCTCCTCCCTCATCTGTCTTACTGTCTTTATTGCGTCTCCCTCTCCCCTCCGTGTCCATCTTCTCCTCTTTTATTTGTCCATTTCCTCTTCTCCTATAACTGTCCATCTTCTCTTTCTCCCTCTCTCTGCCACTCTTCCTTCCCCTTCGCTGTCTGTTAGTTTTCTCTTCCTTTCTGTCAAGTTGTCACGGTCACCCCATTAGGCAGCTGGTGCTTCTTACCCCTACAGTATTTCTTTCCAGATCGTAACTAATATACGTACCAAATTTGGTCGAATTTGTTTCACCACTATAGAATAATATTTTGAAGAATCAGCCTCAGTTGCGCAAATTTCTGGTCTTTACCAGGTTTCGGCTATATTAATCTAGCCTTCTTCAGAAGCATAAAATTACTATAACATGCCAGGGTAAGGCACAGTCAACATTAATTGCTAAAAATTCTTAGTTTAGAATGAGCTTTATACCCGTGGCTCCGCCTGCTTATGCAAATGTCAACCATATTTCACACATATTTACCATCTTCCAGACGCATTTGTAGATATTATCACCGGTATCTCTAGCAGTTTCAAAATGACTTTAAGCACTATGGGACTTAACATCTGAGGTCATCATTCCCTTAAAACTTAGAAGAACTTAAACCTAACTAACCTAAGGCCATCAAACACATCCATGCCCAAGGCAGGATTCGAACCTGCGACCGTGGCAGTTGCAGTTTCACATTCACGGTGTTCATTGTTTATGACGTCGCATGTCCTGAACTACGTTCTGCACAGTGGTAAACTGGTATATGTGGATAGTGCCTGCGAAATCTGTCGCGAATACAGTTAGTATTAAATAAGTAATAAATTAAAACGTCGTGCTTCATTCTGCAGTTTTACTGCACGGAGAGTGAGATTGTAGCAATCGATAAACTTTTTTCCTTCCATCACTATGAGGAGGTCGTCAGAGAGATAAAGCCTCGTAAAAATTTGGATGTATTTGTAAAGTTTGTTACAAGTCTCAATGTGCTCCCATTCTGAAATAGTGGATGACTGAAGTATGGATAAATTAGTATTATCTTAATACCTTCAGCTGCTGACGGGCGTTGCCATATATCAAAGGGGACAGGTGAAAATATGTGCCCCAACCGGGACTAGAACCCGGCATCTACTGCTTATACTGCAGACGTTCTATCCATCTGAGCCAGCGAGGGCACAGAGGAAAGTGTAACTGCAGGGACTATCTCGCGCACGCTTCCCGCGAGACCCATATTCTCACCTTGGATGTCCACACAGTACATTCGTAGTGTCCCACCGCAACACACTCATTACTCGTGGAAGACATTCTTACTAAGTCCTGTAAGAGTTGGGGGAATATGTGTGCATCGCACAGAAAAAGAAGGTCATGGTCGGTATTGCCAAAACTATATACTTACATGTCCGAAAGAACAGACACCATATCCTTATAAGTATGAAGTATGGATATTCGCGCGTCGTGGGCTCCAAAGCTTTATCATCTCACCCCCACCCTCCTTCACCCGTCCATTTGATAGATAGGTAGCCGGCCGGGGTGGTCAAGCGGTTCTGGGCGCTACAGTCTGGAACCGCGTGACCGCTGCGGTCGCAGGTTCGAATCCTGCCTCGGGCATGGATGTGTGTGATGTCCTTAGGTTATGTGATCGCTCTAAGCTTGTTGATACCAGTACTTAGGAATTTTAATTGTATATTACTGCACTGAGGTTGGTCACTAAGTGAGCGAAAATCGATTTTGCGGATAATAAGACAAAAAAATGCTGATTCTCCTTCCAATTCTATCCACTATTTGGTCGTGGTGCACAGAACACTCCATGGAGTCGCCAATCAAATCCTTAGGATAGTTAGGTTTAAGTAGTTCTAAGTTCTAGGGGACTGATGACCTTAGAAGTTAAGTCCCATAGTGCTCAGAGCCATTTGAACCAGAGATAGGTAGCTCTTCTACGATTCTTTCGAGTCAGTAAGTGATATGTGTATCAAGTTAGGTTGAAATGGATCCAGTGGTTTAGGAGGAGACGGGGAACATAGGTACATACACGTACATCTATTTTTAAAATATGTGTGGATTACTCTCCAGCAGCTGCAGGACTTGTGCAAACAGAAACCCTGTTGCACAGCTGCAGTAGACGCGAAGCGTAAACATGTTGTGCCGACGACGGCCCTTGCGACCGTTTATGTGCCGTGGTGCACGGTGGGCGTGGCGGCAGGTGGCCGTGGGGAGGCGGCCGGTGTTATTTACGCGGCTGGTCGCCGGGGCGCCTGGCGGCTAAAACCGTGGGGAACGGCTATCGACAGGCGGGCCGGCGCACTGGCGCGACTTGAGCCAACTTGGCCGCAGGTAACTTGGCTAATTACGGGCCGTAATGCCCGGCCGGCCGCAACAGGGCGCGCCAGCTGCGGTGGGACTTATGCGGCCGACACCGGCAGCCCAGCCCGGCCCAGCCGCGCAGCTGCGGCGCCGCGCAGCGCCGCCTATCCGCTGCACTGTATATCACGCCGCGGCCCGCCGCTTGTCGCCCTCGCTGTTCCTGTGCGGCGGTACCTGGCGGTCGGTATACGCTGACTGGTGCAGAATGAAAATTAGGGATCCGTTTGCTGACGGTCAGTTTGGCTTAGCGAAAGGCAATGGTGGTGAGATGGAGGGCACAAAACAATAATCACACTTTGATAGGGTCTACGAAAGTAGAAAAAGCGTTCCGCAACGTAAAACTGTGCTAAACGTATTAAATCTTCAGAAAAATACTTGTGTGGTAATGGAAATGAGCGTTTGGCGTCATTGGCCCGGAGGCCCCTTGCGCGGCAGGTCCGGCCGGCTTGGTGAAGGTCTTATTACATTCGACGCCACATTGGGCGACCTGCGCGCTGGATGGGGACGCAATGATGAGGAAGACAACACAACACCCAGTCCCTGAGCGGAGAAACTGCCCGACCCAGCCGGAAATCGAACCCGGTCCCTTTGGACGGCAATGCGCCACGTTCACCACTTTTTTCTTAAACTCATTTTACCCATATAGTTCGTTGCGTTTGGTCTGGGCGGACGTCACAAGAAATCTACTCAAGTTGATCGTTGATTCCGTGAGAGGTTTTTTTATTATTACAGAGAGCACGCAGCCTTCTGAACGAACAACCTGAGCTACCGTGCCGGCACCAATCAGCTATCGGGGCGAACACTTGTCTGGTAATAAATAATAAATGTCGTGTGACTAGGGCCTCCCGTCGGGTAGACCGTTGGCCTGGTGCAAGTCTTTCGATTTGACGCCACTTCGGCGACTTGCGAGTCGATGGGTATGAAATGATGATGATTAGGACAACACAACACCCAGTCACTGAACGGAGAAAATCTCCGACACAGCCGGGAATCGAACCCGGGTCCTGATGATTGACATTCTGTCGCACTGACCACTTTTTTTTTTTTTAATCTCATTTTGTTCGCTTGTGTTCGTTGCATCTGCTCGGTGCGGACGTCGTAAGACATCCGTTTATGTTCGTTGTTGATCGATTAACTCAGTTTTTTTGTTAGAGAGGGCACGTAGCCCTCTGACCGTGCCGGCACTACTCAGCTATCGCGACTGACACTTGTGGTGACAGAAGTCGATTGCATGAAAACTAGCAAACATGCAGGATCATGACACATATCGGTGAACATAGTGTCTAAGTTACGATTCGTAATACATGCTGTGACGTGATTGCATTGGGGGACCGAACACGTCAGAACATGTCGACAAATCATCCGCTCCATACTGTAGCTCTGAATTAGATTTCACCTGCAGATAGGCAACCAAAGCGACACATTTCGAAAGTGGCACGCTGCCGTGCCTTCCCGGGCACTTCCTATCAGCCATATCAATGAACCGCGCCAACATATTGTCAGCTCCCGGTAGAATGTCAATCCACAGGGCCCAGTTTTGATTCCCGGCTGGGTCGGAGATTTTCTCCGCTCAGGGACTGGGTGTTGTCCTAATCTTCATCATACTCATCCCCATCGAGGCGCAAGTCGTCGAAGTGGCCTCAAATCGAAAGAGTTGCACCTGGCTAGCGGTCTACCCTAAGGGAGGCCCTAGTCACACGACATTTACATTTTACCCAAATATTGGCATTCTGAAAATCACGAATAGTCAGCACATGTAATGGTAGTTAAAAACTGAGAGAGACGCAGTACCCACTGACATCTGCTTATGTTTTAGACGTCTTGTGGTTTTCGTGCAGTCATTTTTTGAAACTATGGACGTATTTTTGAATAATCCTGTAGTTATACGTCAAGGGGAAAATGAGTAATGTACAATATTTACTGAGATCAAGAAGAAATAATAAGAATGGAAGACCAAATAAGTCGTCTGGTTATGACAGAACACGATTTCGGCTTTGTAGAGAGTACTCTACGTCCCGGCCTATGACTTAGCTTGCATTTGTGGTGAAACTCACTCCCACCGTTAAGTACCAAGCAACTAGAAAAAAAAGCACAGGTGCCTCATGTATATAACCCGGAGTAAAGAAACGAGCTGGCTGAATTATAGATCAGTATCCTTGAAATCAATATGCTCCACAATTCAAGAATATTGTTTAAGTTATAATGTCCGGAAAGTGTTGGGCAGTGTCCCACTGCGTACTGTTAACGGAGGTCTCAGTGTACTCAACAGTTCACCATGTATCTGAGACGCTCCAACACTTCTTAAGTAGTAGCATCCATTATGTTGTCTTTGACAGCGTATATTCGTCAGAGACAAGGATACCGCCAACAGTGCCCAAGGCAGCTGTGATAGGTCCGCTCTTCTCTTCTATATATATAAACGATTTGACGAGTATGATCAGCAAAATGGTTCAAATGGCTCTGAGCACTATGGGACTTAACGTCTGAGGTCATCAGTCCCCTAGAACTACTTAAACCGAACTAACCTAAGGACATCACACACATCCACGCCCGAGGCAGGATTCGAACCTGCGACCGTAGCGGTCCCGCGGTTCGAGACTGAAGCGCCTAGAACCGCTTGGCTTCTCCGGCCGGCTTGATCAGGAAACAGCGGCTGTTTGCTGATGACGCTGTAATATACGCTGTGGTATATGATGTAGAATGATTCTGGATGATTTAGAGAGTTTGCTATTTGGTATGATGAATGGAAGCTTGTTCTAGATGTAGAAAAATTTAAATTTATGTGAATGAATAGGGAAAACAATCCCGTAATAGTCTAAATCGGCATCAGTGCTGAGACACTTGACACAGTGACGTTGATTAAATATACAGTCGTAGCTTTACGAAATGTCCACGGCGGCCCGCAAATAGTAAGAGGTAGAGAAAAGTTAACATTGCTGGAATGTCTGACCCGAAATATCCTGCCCACGTCAGAGTCATCCTTAAGGCCCACCTCTGATAATATTCACACAATGGACTAAACAACGCTAATAATCAAGCTGTCGACCCCAATAGTGCCCCTAACGCTGGGTATTTTAGAATAATAATCCTGCCCTCCTAACGTATTTTGAACTCAAAATAAAATTAAAAAATTCATAAATAACCACAAGAAAACTTACTGAGATTAAATATTGTTTTCCCCAGGCTTAGTTTGTTATGGAAATGGAAACGCCGTATGTCTAAAGCCTCCCGTCGGGTAGACAGGTCGCCTGGTGCAAGTCTTTCGAGTTGACGCCACTTCGGCGACTCGTGTGACGATGGGGATGAAATGATGATGATAAGGACAACACTCAGTCCCTGAGCGGAGAAAATCTCCGACCCAGCCAGGAATCGAACCCGGGCCGTTAAGCATGACACTCTATCGCGCTGAACACTCAGCTACCAGGGACAGTTTTTTATTACACATAGAAATACACAGAAAGAAATCATTGGTCTAAAATGAAAAACTATCAAGAAACAAAATTAATGGTCAGTCCCAAGAAGCTTTATGCGACCAATAGATATTGAGATCGTGAGTCTGTTTTCTGGACCTTCAAGACTACATACAGTGGTTGAAATACAAGTACTGAGGGCCAGATGGACTCACTACAGTGATGACTACGCTCCTCTAACTACAGGAAAAGAACTGTAGATATGCTCACCAGTGTTCTGTTCAACGAGTGATGTGCAGTCAACTCGAAGGTGCGCAACTGAGAAGACCCCAATCAGGGCACCGTTGCTCTAAATTGAGTGGAGAATCACGGTAGTCGCCCGCCGAAAAACCAAAAATGTGCTCTCCGGGGGACCTACTTCGAATTCCATGAAAAATATTCACTTCCTTCGCTTCTAAACGCCGTCGCTTCATGAGGAGTATCGCCAAAAGTTTTCATCTCCAATTGTTAAGCGGCTCCTGCAATTCACGCCAGTAGTGTAATTATAACACCGCGCCAAAACTCTCTGCTAGTTTGGGCATAAAGTGTTCTCCTACTGCCTTGAAAATCTATGTGCACAACAAGTTTTGAATCGACGGTGGTCGTCTGATTTTGCTGCGACGTATCCCGCGCGTGAAGATCGTCCTGCGTTAGAAACGTTGTGGCGTGTGCTTTTGGCTCCAACGCAACACTGGCGTCAGAAAAATGTACCAGAATTTTTCCCCTGCGGCAGACTACGCTATTCTCCACAGAGCGGCAGGTTAAGTAGACGCTGGATTGTCGGAAGCGACATCCAGATCTCGTAAAGGGGCATCGCCGCCCGAGCCAGTTGTTACTTGCCGTAGAATAACGAAAGGCGCCAAGCAGGGCCCTGCGGCGTACCGGTATCTCACCTGACACCTAGAAGCCAGAAAATATGAAAAAGCGATGGACGCCGCCTCGCCCACAATCCAGTGTGGCCGTCGCTTATGTAACAGTCCGGGTGAGCCTGCGTGTGTCTTCCAAGAACGGCCACTTTATCCTTCGGCTGTGGGTCCTGTCGCACGGCTCTGTGGATGCATTTCCCTGGCGTACTCGTCGATACAAAAAGAACCACAATTCTATCACTTGACCTCGTTGGCAAACAAAATGTCATTACATGTAATGCACTTATTTAATTACCCTGGTGGGACGCTCCATAACTGAGAGGATTATAATGATTATTAAATTACTTAATTGTCAAAGAAGAAAGAAAGCGAGCCCAAAAGCTTAGCTATCTTGTGCGTTTCAAAGCAATATGAAACCGAGCGATGACGTAAGGTTGGTAGTAGAGAATTTATTTATTTATTTAATGCCAAATTATAGACCTGTTACCTGATGTGCCGGCCGAAGTGGCCGTGCGATTAAAGGCGCTGCAGCCTGGAACCGCTAGACCGCTACGGTCGCAGGTTCGAATCCTGCCTCGGGCATGGATGTTTGTGATGTCCTTAGGTTAGTTAGGTTTAACTAGTTCTAAGTTCTAGGGGACTAATGACCTCAGCAGTTGAGTCCCATAGTGCTCAGAGCCATTTGAACCATTTTGTTACCTGATGTTTAAAACAGGCCGTACATCTTACAATTTTCGTTTTTCATCTTTTTACAGTTTTCTTTTCTTTCGTTTTATCTACAACATTTACAAAGAATGATACTTTACAAAATAACTGTAATTTTAGGTTGAAATACAAATAAAATTCTGTTGTTTCTTAAGAAGAATATGAAAAGAAGATAGGATAGAGGAGAGATTTGTTGGTACCATCACCGAATGTGACTGACGATGAATACCTCGGAATGGTTTCTTCGAGCCGTTGACCGCCAGTCACACACACACACACACACACACACACACACACACACACACACACAAATGGTTATTAGTGGAGAAATAATTTTGCTTATCCTATTTATTACTAATCCTATGTATGAACTACTTCAGATGCCCATCCACAGCATTTGGTGTTTTCTTGGCTGCACTTTTGCTTATTTACTGTCACATCTCAGCTTCCTCCTCCTGTTCCTCATCGTTGTCAGTATTATCGCTGTCACTGTGGGTATCGCTGTCCATCCTATGGAGTTTGTTGTTACGCTGCACATAGGCATGTCTGTAATGTCGTGTCCGCATGTACTCTTCATATTTTCGAAATACTGTTTGTCAGTGCGAAAATTGTGCCCGTTGCTCTTCATCTCTTATTGCTGTGTATATATCTGCGTCTGTATCTGTGTAGTCTAAGTGTAGTGTATGTCTATTGTTCGCGTATTGCCCGCAGAAAAAGACAGTGTGCTCTGGGGAACCTTCTGCCCCGCATGTGCATGTTGGTGTCTGCCTCAGACTCACGCGGTTTAAGTGCGTGAGATAAGGTCCGTGTCCGGTTAAGAAATGTACCATTCCGCGGCTGGGATTGATATGTCTCATTCTCAACTGCTCCCTTATGTCAGGGAGGGAGTCGTGCAGCCTACATCCCGTATCACTTACATCCCGCTCACCTTGATATGTATCCAAACGCCAATTTTTAAGGTGACGTAAGTAGGGGGACAAGGGTGGTGCCACCCCGCTTTCCATTGTTGCCAAATTTATTTAAGATGGCGGCGATGACGTCATCCAAGATAGCGGCATGTAGACTTGGCAATATTGCATGACGCCATCCAAGATGGCGGCTTTTGGCGGCAAAGTAGGTCAATTGTGCTATGCCCACCAACCTAACCTCAAGAAAAAATGGCGGCAATTTTGAATTTTGGCGAGAAAATAGCCCAATTTTGCTATGTCCACTAACCTAAGCCTCCAGAAGAAAAAAAATGGGGGGAAGTTTGAATTCCAACAGGAGAATCCATGCAAAGACCATACTTGTCTTTATTATTATTGATTATCATTCATTAACATTGATTATCATTCATTATCATTTATTATTATTTATTATCATTTATTATTATTGACCTGCCTCCACTAGAAAATTCGCTCAAAATTCAAATTCCAACATGATAATGGCTGCAAAACCTTACTTTTGTTTATTATTCATTATTATTCATTATTATTTATTAACATTCATTAACATTCATTGTGTTTTATTATCATTCATTATCATTCATTATCATTCATAATCATTTATTATTATTTATTATCATTTATTATTATTTATTATTATTGACCTGCCTCCACTAGAAAATTCCCTCCAAATTCAAATTCCAACATGATAATGGCTGCAGAACCTTACTTTTGTTTATTATTCATTATTATTTATTAACATTCATTATCATTCATTGTCATTTATTAACATTCATTATCATTTATTATTATAGGCCTACCTCCACTAGAAAACTGCCCCAAATTCAAATTCCAACATGATATTCTCTCGAAAACTGTACTTCTATTTATTATTATCATTTATAATTTATTCAAGATGTCCGATTTTCTCGGCGAGAAAGCCATTTACCTTACATCCATAACAAAAATCTATCACAAGTTGAAATCCCAGCACCATAATTGATCACATCTACGAGCATTCTCCGTCACTTATCTTTTTTCACTGGTAGCCTATCATAATCGCGTCAAATAATAAACTGCACTTACAGTAACGTAATTCACGTCCTTTTATTTTGCAGGGGGAGGGGACTGAGGACTTTATTTCAAGCTGTACAGTCATCACTGGTTCTCCAACACAGTCAGCACATACATCTTTGATATCGCAGTGCACTCACCACGACGTCCGCGCTCCAACTGAATTAGGTCAAATCCTCGCCACCCCCTAGCCAGCGTGCGGAGACACTGCCTACGCCTGTCACATGAGGCGAGCGGCCACCAGCGCGGGGGGCGAGCCCAGTGATCGCTCCCACGTCGTAAACATGTTTTCGCTGGACACGCTGGAACTTGTCGAGTTTGACGTCACAGCGGCACCTTGTCCGCTCACCACATGTATTCGTCACCTCCGCACATTTCCCACCAAAATTGTCCGCCTCGGAGCTGAATCACACAACGGTCGACCGTTCCCTGAGCAAGTCCGAACCTCCAGATACCGACCTCACACAGCCGTTCGCCACATGTCCTTGTGCGATCGAGAACGCAGTGCTACACTTTTGGCGGCAAAGTTTGCTCGACAGTGGAATCCGCCATGACTATATAACAGCACGTTCGGTCCGCACTAGAACGCTGGCTAATTGACTTGCTCTCGCGTGTGCGTAATAACTGTACAATCGCTGTGCCGCTGCCATGCTTACGTCACACACCCTCCATACACGCGATGGGCATAGTCTTTTGTAAATACCTGGAAAATGACTCTTTATTTCAGACATTACGGTCATGCAGGTGTGTCCCAACTGACTTCTCCATGATCACACATCGAAACTCCAGAGCGCAGCTGACGTACGCGCGGCCGGCTGAACCCGCTCCATCAGCAGCTCCCTGGCCGGCTGACGTCAAGCGATCAGCGGTAACCGCACAGCCGTGCTCGCCTCAGAGTCCGACTACGTAAACATCTTCCCGCGCCCGCGAGCACTTAACGCTGGACAGGATGGAACCTGTCGACCACGTGCTGGACAAAGGACACGTTCCACCCCAAATTTATTTTTCTGAACAGGTTCGAACCTGCCGATACCTACCTCACATAACCGCCCGAGATGTTTGGAAATTTCTATCACGTGACACGCTAAAAGCTATATTGGTCCTAAAGTTCGCAAATTCTCAGCACCGACGGACAGTAACCGACACGCTTGCTCTGTCCAATCCACCCTTACGCCACATACCGCCCTACCAGCATGTGTGATGGAGCACAAAGGACGCCCTCAGCCCCATAAAGTTTGCAATTCAAGACCGATAGACAGGAACTGACACGCTCGAACTGGAATGTTTTTTCCACCGAGTTGAAGTCTGTGTAAACGCACGCCTCGTGGAGAAGTACAGAAAACAGAGCAAGCGCTCTCCGAATGTGGATGTGACTGGATACTCGTGGGTTACATTTACAGACAATTTTAGAACACAGAACGATAGGTTATGTCGCGGTGGATGTGACATAAAATCGAAAGAAATGCGAAAACTGAATAGCGCATAGGTATAAACTAACCTAATATACACCGAAATGCGGTGAAAATGAGGATGTACTTGCTTATCTTCTGGTTCACAGGGGGCAATTTGTACATGGATTCAAGTATGCTGCAACAAGAGGAATGTAGGAAAACGATGACATAGGAGCGGACTAAGGAAGGTAGTCAATTTTTTCTCGTTGAGTTCGTATTATAGTGTATGTCTACTGAGGCAGCAGTGATACATGCGAGTTGAATACTGTATTTGATGCTTTTGAGGAGGACAGAGAATCATTCACGTCTAAACTTACTCACCTCTGTGTTTATGGATAACAGAGAGTGTATGGGATGACCGATTGAGACAGGGCTGTAACTAGGTAAGATTTAAACGTTGACTCATTTATTCTGGAGAAAGACAAGTTGCTGAAGGTCGATTTTTTTCCGGTGTTCTATCTGGATGCTTTAGTCACGTGATATAGCCTGAGTTCTAGCCATATGCAGCTACAGTGCTTTACACATGATAGATTTGATGATTTACGTAAATATATGTTGAACTACGTTGTGAATAAATATCACTCCTTTCTTGTTCTTCTTAACTGTATGCTGTTAAATTAAGGCACTTTGAGATCTGTTACTATAGATCGATATGGTGTGCTAAGCTCCAATACTTGGGTGCATCTCGAGAAATGTGGTGCACTTGGAGGGGTTAGGCCTAGGAAAGCTCTATTCAGACAAGAGAGGTGAAGTGTAGCTATATTCCTCTGCTCGGTTGAGGATTAATTGGGTAGCGGCGTTGCGGGGTAGAGTGGTCAATGCCGAAGTGAAGACGGTCTTTTAACGTAAGAGGGCGAGATTGCTGTGTGACCGCCATAGGCAGAGAGATTGATCGAGTACTACGCGCGAGGTCTTAGAAATATGTATATCGTTGTCTGGTATACTTTGGTCGTTTTTATGTGTTCGAGAATTAAGTGTGAATGGAAGTGCTGAGCAGTCATCTATCAATGCTCGCAATAATACTTGCAAAGTAGAGGAGGTATGGTTTAGCTATGACATTGAAATTAGGAAAACATGCTGTCACATGATTGGCCAGTGTGCGTTATTATGAGGACAAGGTGCGCGTCGGAATATGGTTATCGTTGGTTTGTGTTTAAGTATATAATATTAAATGCCCTATCCTCAGTGAGAGGGGTGTGTATGTCGGTAAAAGTATTTGCTTATTTGACTACATTATGCATAATTTAGTACATTTATGTGTTCACTGAATATGGCTGTCTGTGGAAAAAGGAATTATTATGTTCTGTTGAGCTGGGTTGTATGTGGGGGCATAAATGCTTGTTCAAAATTATTATAACAGGGTGGGTGGCATATAAGTAGAACAAGTTCTGTGAAAGAGTGTGTAGAAGGAGTGAGCGAGTGGATGACACAACTCATCTACGACTGTATCATTAGGACATGTAAATAAATGTCAGATAATTTAAATAGAGGTAATTTTTTTTCTTTTTAATCATATGTATGACTTCTGCTTGGAGTTACGTTTGTCTATTTGTTCTAAATGAATATTCATCTTTGCTAAGAAAGTGAGTTTGGACAGAATTTTCGGCGCAGCGTGAATGACGACTGGTTCGCTGGCTGGGGGAGACACTGTTTACATGTCGAGTTAGAGATGCAGGGGAGGACAGAGATCTGCGCTATTCAGGAATCCGTCTGTGCAGTGTATGTCGTTAGGCAGTAGCTGTAGAGCAGGTATAGAGAGAGAGCCCACTACGGCATGCTGGTCCTGGGGCTTAGTGGACGGCTGTTTAGATGGACAGATATGTGGCTTTGACATGCCGCTGACGGCGCTTGAATTTCAGGCGAATGGTCAAGACAAGGTCTTGTTGCAGTAACTGAGGTCATTCTGCTTGTAGACAGGCTGCAAAAGGTAACTGATATGTCTTTCACCGACTTAAATTGCATATATCAGATGCGCAAAGATCTGGAAATGGGATCAGCTGAACGATGTGTAGGGTGTGACTAAAGCCAAGTTGGAATTTTGATGTAGCATGCAGGTTCGGGAAAGGTGACACGTTTCGCACTGGTTGCAGCCATCTTGAATAATGGTAATTGCGTAATCAACTGACTTGATGACAGAGCGCTCTGGTGGTTGTCATAGGAGATAAACACAGTTGAATTTGGAGCCATTTTTGTTAGGTAACATGATATAAATAATAATAAACAATAAATCATTATAAATAATAATAAATTATCATAAATGATAATAAATATCTGTAAGAGAGAACTTTGATGTCCTCTAGATGACCGAATAGCGAAGTAATATTATGTGTTGGGCGGCTTTGGTGATCAGGTCAGAACTTGAAAAGATGATTGATTTGGGTTGGAGTGTTATTAGATGTGATGTAGATTGTTCCGTTGACTACTTCTGCACATTTACTTCCTTTATTTAGCTGAGTGAAGATCGGTTGTGGTGTGTTGGATACATGCTTGTCTGTTCTCTAGACCTCGAGCAGACCTTAGTTGACGTGTAAATTATAGCCAAGATCTCGAAAATGTTACATGACTGAGACAGGTATTTGAGAGTGGAAATATCATTTTGCGTATGTTTGTTTCTAGTTAGTTGTTTACAGCATACTGCACATAGATAAAGTTCGGCGCTTGTAGAGAATTAATTTGAAGTCTATATCTTGGGAATTATGATGAACTAGTGATCGGTAGGGTGTAGCCTATTGCATGATATTGAGAAGTACAGCTAAAATGGTCTAATATTATGGAGAAAGTACATGTGTTCTTGCAGTCTATGAGTCTGAGTATGTTTGTAGAAAAGCGAACAGATAAGGAAGGAGAGACAGTAAGGCGTTTGTGCTGAGGAGGGGATGATACTGAATTTGAAAAAAGAGTTCTGAGAGGGTGACTTATGTCCGCTGATGTAAGAGGGAAGATTAGCTCTGAGTGTCGGGTCTGTAGAGAGAACAGGTTGACGGTGCTTTCCTAGGATTGAGGAGCATTGCTGTATATAGACGCTGTAGGCATAGGATATTTTTTTCGCATGCTGTAGAGATATACTGGATAAGTGCACTGTTTTGTGTCAAATGTGTATATACTGTATTGTGAAGTTAATGTGGTTTACATTGTGTGGCGTTTGTATATACTGCACTGTAAAGTTAATATTGATTATGTTATGTGACGAGTAGAGGGGAAGTTGAAAGGACGGTAGAGATATTTCCAGAGTAACAGCGGTCAAGAGAATGTATTTCCGATACTTAGCTCATTGTGGAATGCCAATCAAATGAGATCGCGATCGTAAGATTTAACTGTATAAGTATAATGAGATCAAGGACTTCGGTATTCGAGAGTGCGAATATAATTTTTTGGTCTGTTTGTTTCTAGTTATTCAGTGGTTTAAAGGATGCTGTACTTAGAAAAAAAATTGGTATGTTCTTGTAGTCTATGAGTCTGGATAAGTTTGTAGAAAAAAAGCGAGCAGGCAAGGAAGAAGAAGAGGGAGTAACGCATTTGTGTTGAGGGGAAGCGATCGCCAAATTTGTGGAACAGTTCTGAGAGGGACTTCCGTCCGTTGATGCAGAAGGGCTGATTACCGCTGAGTGTAGCGTGTGTAGAAAGAAAGAGCAGGTTCACAGTGCTTCCTTAGGAATTGAGAGAATTGGGGCATGTAGTGGGTATTGTAAAGTTAATGTGGCTTACCTTGTGGTTTGTATATAATGGATTGTAAAGTCACTATTGCTTATGTTGCGGGATGAGTAGAGAGGATGACCGTGTGTGTGTGTGTGTGTGTGTGTGTGTGTGTGTGTGTGTGTGTAGATTGTGGAAGGGGGGGAGCTGTGGAGGTAATTTAGCGATCTCTGTAAAAGTAAGTACAGGAAGCATCAGAAAGAAAAGCAGGATGGTACTTCGTTAGCGGGTCCTTAGGAAATTAGGCCAGTAAATTCGATAAGAAGGAATAAGAATGATTAATCGGTTGTGCTGGGATAGAGGAGGGTTGAGAACATTTGCGTATGTTGAGAGCTGGAAAGGTAGGAGGTGGGGAGCGCATTCAGTATTATTTTGGTGAACAAGTTCTGTTAGGGTGAGAATTTGAATTTACAAATAAGCTGAGAAAACACGAAAGCGAGCGTTAACTATTTTTGGGGGCACTATACAATTTCGGAGAGGTTGACTGGGCTCTTATCTTTTTTATTTTCAATTTTCAAATGATCGTTTTAGATTGAGAGGGGAGAGAAGCGCTGGGATGTGTGCGGACGGTGTGTGTGTGAACTCGCTCTCGGCTATTCTGACAACAGACGTGAAGGTGGAGATGTGTAGCATATAGGCCGGCAAGCAATGGAATGCGGCCTTAACATGTGTGTTGGACCGCACTGAGTTAGGGCGGTGACAGACGACTCGCGTGGCCTGGCTTGGATAGGCATGTTCGGCGTGTAGGTGATATGAATTTCTCAGGTGTTCGGTGTGAATGCGGCTGTCATCAAGTCATTATTTGATGGATCGAGCGAATTGAGAGCTGTCGGACGTGTGACAATGTGGGACAGGTTGACTGCGCGCGTCTGTTGAGTTACTTTGCTGAGCGTTATTTGGACAGATTACGAGTACTGATGGTGTTTACAATTATGTGTACTGCATTATATAGGAGCAGTTTGATATTGTGCACTGAAATTAGGAGCCGTTAGCGCGTCTGCCGACTGTGCAACATGACACCAGGTATATCAGGACGAGTGTTTTTTGTATGAGAGTGATAGGTATACTCGATGTGTAAATAAAATGTACGTTAAGTATTTGTGGGACGATATAGAATATGAGATAGTTCGAGTTGGTTGTTATTTTTTCTACTTGGAGGGTTTGTTAGATAGAATTGCTGAGGTGAGTAGCTACGAGAGCGCGAGGGATGTGATTGCAGCATATCTCCGTCTCTCAGCGGTTAACTAAAGATGGGGCGAGCAATGTTCTCGGCTTAGGTACTGGGGGAGTGCTCTGGCCATGTGCTAGACCGTGTGGGTTGAACAACAGTATTAAGGTCATAGTTTAGCTAGAATATTTATACAGGAGTATGTCCGACGCGAGTATAAAGTTCCAGACTGTGATGTGGGCGGTCTCGTGCTCGTGGTGTGTGTGAGAGAGGCAAAGCAGACGATTTTGAGTCATCACAGGTGACTTAGGATAGTGGCTTCATTTGCCACAATTTTCTTGTGTTTGGTAGCGAAACACGAACAGAATTGAAGCTTGATGTATTTGTATAGACAAAATGTGATATAAGTTAATGTGGGTTAGTACACGTTAGTGCACGTTAGTAAACGGAAGCAAGCATTAGTACATGTTAGCCAACGAACATGGGTCGGTAAAAGGACGTGGTGGTCGGTAGGGACTTTAACTATTTCATTTCAAGTCCAGGTGGGTGTGGCAGTGGCGAAAATTGATTACAAGTCTAGGTGGACGTGGCAGTTTTCCGCATCAGAGAGGTTAATTAATTGATCAGATTAATTAAATAGTCATGCGGACTTTGTTACATTCACTTGCGGAGGTACTAAGCTAGGTGCGCGCGATGGCTCATGTGTACGGACGTGTGCTTTCACCAAGATCCTGGATTAGATAATCGAAGCATGTGGGCTGAATAATGAGAATCTGGTGATCAGTTAACTTAGTGAGAGCGTTCTTTGTCTGACAGGGCCACGTGGTCGATCGCACGTTGTGACGTCAAGTAAGCCTCCAGCTCGGTAGAAAAAACATTCCAGTTCGAGCGTGTCGGTTCCTGTCTATCGGTCTTGAATTGCAAAGTTTATGGGGCTGAGGACGTCCTTTGTGTTCCATCACACGTGCTGGTGGGGCGGTATGTGGTGTGAGGGTGGTTTGGACAGAGCAAGCGTGTCGGTTACTGTCCGTCGGTGCTGAGAAATTGCGAACTTTAGGACCGATATAGCTTTTAGCGTGTCACGTGATAGAACTTTCCAAACATCTCGTGCGGTTGTGTGAGGTAGGTATCGGCAGGTTAGAACCTGTTCAGAAAAATAAATTTGGGGTGGAACGTGTCCTTTGTCCAGCACGTGGGCGACTGGTTCCATCCTGTCCAGCGTTAAGTGCTCGCGGCTGTGCGGGTACCGCTGGTCACTTGACGTTAGCTGGCCAGCGAGCTGCGGATGGAGCGGGTTTACTTTCAGTATAGTGTATGTTGTTTTGTTTTCGGCCATCCTGAGTTTGTTGTTGTGACACCACTGAGTCATTGTTTGTAGTATTCCGCTGGCTTTCTCTTCTAACTGGGCTCTGTTGTTTGCGGTGACTACAACTAATGGGTCATCTGCGTAGGCGACAATTCCGTCTGACCTCTTAATCCCAACCAGAAGTTATAGGAGGGGTTCGATTGTATGTCCCAGAACATGGGGCCGCACATCGACCCTTGAGGACAGCCTTTGGTAATTATTTTAATCACTTTCCGGCTGTCCATCTGCCATTCGACTACTCGGTCTTTACAGTAGTCTAGAAAACTGTTGTACAGTGACTGCGGTACCTCCAGATGTCTTAGCCTCTGAAACAGTGCGGGCCACCAGAGATTATCCAAATTCTCCGACAATGTCAATCATTATTGCCATGGTGTACTTCTGTTTTGTGGTGTTAACTATTTGCAGGGCCTGGTTGATGGCATCATCTAGTGATCTGCCAGTTCTGAAGCCGAACTGGTGTTGGCTCATACCCCTGAGAACTCTCTGTGTTTGCAGGCGCTTACACAGTAGCTTCTCCTGAATCTTTGATAGGGTGTTTATTAAGCATTATGGCCTGTAAGTCTTTGGATCTGAAGGATCCCTGTCCACTGATTTCTTAATAATGACTGCTTTGGAGTTTTCCCATACTGTAGGTACCCTGCCCGGCCGTAAGGCATCGTTCAGTAACGTTGTTAGGAACGGGGTGATCTGTGGTGCTAGTTTTTCAGTGTTTGCGAGTGGACCATCTGGCCCACGTGCTTTTTTGTTTTTGAGCTCTGAGATTGCTAGCGCAACCTCTTCTTGCGCAAAAGGACAGGTGACAGTTGCAGTGTTGTATGGTGTGTGTAGGTTTTCTCTTAGTGTTGCATGATATTGTGTGTCTGTATCGATAACGTCGTCAGGGAGCAGTTTATACAGCAGAAACTCCGCTGTATTCCTCCATCCCCTCGTCATCGCGCCGTCATCCTGCCTTAGCGTTCCCAGAACTAGTGGGGTTTTTATCTTCTCTGTCAGTATTTTGTATGGTTCCCCCCCCCCCCCCCCCCCCAATATATTTTGCTCTATTTGTGTTGTTACAAATAGCTCCCATTGTTGTCTACGCGTGTTGTATAGGGTCTGTCTATATAAGTTCTGTGCATGCCTATATGCTTCAAGTCTTATTCGTCTGTCCCTATCTGCTGTCGACCTTTGATATAATTTTCGTTTGCGTCTTGCGTCTTGTTTGAGTCTCGTGAGTACGTTGGTCCATTGTACTGGTAAGCAATTTGTGTTCTTTGCTGTCGGTATTGAAGTGTTTTGTGCATGTTGTATTACCTGTGTTAACTTGTGTGCTCTATAATCGATACTTCTATTGATGTTTTCTAGATCGCGTCGTTGGATAATTTCCAGTCTGCTTTGTGCAACAGCAAGTGTCTGGTGTGTGATTTGGTCATTGTGTTCTGAGTGTGAGTTAGTGTGTATGTTATGACATTATGATCACTACTGGTTATGTTGTCGTGTACAGTCCAGTTTGTTACGTATGCGATTGCTGCATTATTTACTAGCGTAAAGACGATATTATTGCTCGTACCATCGAACCCTGCATATGTTGGTATAGGTCCTTCCGTATTTATTACATGTAATCGTGTTTCTTGTATTAGATCGGTGATTATGCGTCCTCTGTCGTCTGTTCTGTCTGAGTTACAGGGGGTCGATCTTGAATTAATGTCATCACTAATTTTTTGTCTCTGTCATACATTACTAGGTCTCTGATGTAATCTGCGTACGGCTGTATTTGATGGCTGTATTGGGCGTACATGGATGCAATAACCAGTGTGACGTTCCCGTTAGTTATCTCTATGGTAACCAAGTGTTGATTGCATAACTGTGTTACCTTAACTATGTTATAAGTTCTATTTAGAATTGCTATTGCAGCCTTACCGTCATTGCTGCGTGTTATTCTGGTAGCATGTTTTGGTGGACATATCAGTTGCCCATTTCTATTATAAGGTTCTTGTAAGCACATGATATCTGCCTGCAAGTCCTGTGCTATTTTAGGTATGTTCCACGCTGACTGTCGTACTGTTTTTTGTATTATATTCATTTTTTGTCTATGTATTCTGGGTGTTTTACGTGTACGAAACATTTACTGCCAGTCTGTGAGTAATCGAAATATGTTCGTCCGTGTGCTCTTACATGATCTATATATATTCTGACCTGCGCAGGCAGACCTGGAGCTTGAGATCGAGCAGCGACTCTGCTGATGTAGGAGTATTTTCTGTCCTTAGGATGATTATGTTTTTTTGGTAGTAGAGAAGGCGAATTGTCAGCTTTGGCTTCTTCAGAGAGTTTTAAAAAAGTGTAGCTAATCTGTAAATAAGTCGGCGTACGGAATCGCAGCGCGAACCCTTCTTGAGTGCTGCTCGAGTGTTTGGGTCCCCACTGGCTCAGGTTAAATGAAGACATCAACATCGAGGTATTTCATAGCTGTGCTGCTAGGTTTTTTACCCATAGATTCAAATGGCTCTGAGCACTATGGGACTTAACATCTGTACCGAGCGAGGTGGCGCAGTGGTTAGCACACTGGACTCGCATTCGGGAGGACGACGGTTCAATCCCGTCTCCGGCCATCCTGATTTAGGTTTTCCGTGATTTCCCTAAATCGTTTCAGGCGAATGCCGAGATGGTTCCTTTGAAAGGGCACGGCCGATTTCCTTCCCAATCCTTCCCTAACCCGAGCTTGCGCTCCGTCTCTAATGACCTCGTTGTCGACGGGACGTTAAACACTAACCACCACCACCACTTAACATCTGTGGTCATCAGTCCCCTAGAACTTAAAACTACTTAAACCTAACTAACCTAAGGACATCACACACACCCATACCCGAGGCAGGATTCGAACCTGCGACCGTAGCAGTCCCGCGGTTCCGGACTGCAGCGCCAGAACCGCACGGCCACCGCGGCCGGCCCGCCGCAATCGCAGTGGTCCGCAACCCCACGATGACTACCGTAGTCCACTTCACCACTCCGCCGCCCCACGCCGAACGATTCTTTCAGGTTTATTGTGCGGTTCGGCCCCAGATGAACCCCCAATCCCCAGGGAACGTCTCACACCGGACGAGTGTAATCCCTATGTTTGCGTGGTAGGGTAATGGTGGTGTACGCGTATGGGGAGAACTTGTTTGCGGAGCAATCGCCGACATAGTGTAGCTGAGGCGGAATTAGGGGAACCAGCCAGCATTCCCAGAGGCAGATGAAAACCGCCTAAAAGACATCCACAGACTGGCCGGCTCACCGGACCTCGACACAAGTCCGCCGGGCGGATTCGTGCCGGGGACCAGGCACTCCTTCCCGATCCGGAAACCGTGCGTTAGACCGCACGGCTAACGGAGCGAGCGCTGAGCAATTTACTGACCACAGAATAAACCAACGAAAAATCAAAGTTTAGAGGAGTGGCAGAAATGAGACGTGTAACATCGAAGTTCGGTATCATACAGGACATGAAGTGAAGGAACTTCGAAGCAAAGTCACACATGACGAATGAACGAAGGAGGACATAAGAACCAGACTAGCATAGCCAAAAATAGCAATCACCGGTAAAAAAAAAATACTGCTATCAAAGACAAGCCTTAACTTGCGATATAAATTTGTAAGAACATTAGGCTGCAGAACGGCATCGTACGTAAGTTAATCACAGGCTGTGAAAAAAGTGCAAAAGATGAGAATAAAAGCGTTACAGAATGTTGACGGAAATTAATTGGACGGATAAGGTAAGAAGTGCGTCGGTTCTCTGCAGAATTGTCAAGAAAGGGAATATTTTGGAAACATTGACTGGAAAAAAGACAGAAAGCAATTTCATGTGATACATGAAAGATTATTGTCGCAGTAGAAGCTAAGTAGAGACGTGGTGTAGTGGTTATGATAGTAGACTGCTGCAAGGAGGATCGTGAGTCAAAACTCACCAGAATTGTGAAATTTTAATTTTTATATTCGGTTTGAGTACATTCTAGAAGGATCCACAAATGTCAAAAATCATTGTACTGGAATGTTCTGTAACTGTATATATACCGTATGCGTTCTGGCCGGAGGCAGTTCGCTCCGTGCTCTTGGATGTGCAAGTGCTGAATAAACCTTCGTTAAGTGAAGTTAGTGTTCGTCATTCAGCTTCTTGCACCTTCTTCTACTTGACATTGTTCTGGTGGGGGTGCTTGGTATTGGAACTTGTGATACCGCACATTATCTACGACACAGCGGCTCCCATCAGGCCATGACAGAACTGCCGTTTACGAGGCGAGAAACACGAATTCGAGTCATATTCAACAGATCGCAATCTACAGGAGGCAGAAGAAGAACAGGACGTTACGATGACACTAACTCTGTGCCACCACATGAGACATCCTTCTGGGTTCTCTGGTGACGATGGCCAAGACCCAAACAAGTGGCTGAAGGTATATGAGCATATAGCGAAATTTAACAAATGGGATGACTCCGTGTGTTTCTCTAACGTATTTTTCTACTTGGAGGGCACTGCCAAGCAATGGTATGAGAACAACGAGGAGAATTTCACAAGCTGGGAAGTATTCCAGGCGGAACCGAACAAGAATTTCGGCGACACACAACGACAGAAGTGCAAGGCTGAAGATAAATTAAAGTTCAGGGCACAGCGTCCAGGAGGAACTACAGCATCCTACACTCAAGACGTATTGGAGCTGTGTGAAATAGTGGATCCTAGAATGAAGGAGGAAAATAAGGTTGCACATCTCCTGAAGGGTGTTGTTGAGGACATGTACTGAGCCCTACTCCTGAAGAAGGTTTCGACAGCAGATGACTTCAGAAAATGGTGCCAGTATATCGAGACAATGCATCAAAAGAGAACTACATGCAAGAAGTTGAACGGCTTTCAAACGTCGTATCGATGTCTGTGATGGAGGAAGCAACTGATTTCACAAGTGTTCTTCGACAGATAGTGAGAGAGGAAGTTCAGAAGGCGCTTGGATGGGACGGCGAGCAAAAAACCGAGACCCTTCAAGAGGTCATAAGGGAGGAAATGGAACAGACATTGAACCCTATCTCTCATCCCTCATTTCCCTTTAAAACGGTGAAAAAGTCGAGAGCCAGGCCGAGTTACGTTCCTACAATGCCGCATGAGGAACCTGTTTGTGCACCAAGGACGTCTGGAGGACCCAGGATAACCAACCAATATGTTTCCACTGTGGACGACCGTTACATGTGGTGCGCTATTGTCGAGAAAGGCGGCGGATATTTGGTGACGCCCGAGCCAGAAGACAGCAGACCGATCTTAGCCGACGCCAACTCCAGGACGACGATGATGAGCAAGAAGATGTGGGTGCAGGACGACCGTAGGTCACCGTCGCCGTAAGCTAGCCGCTGGAGAGGACGCTCCCTAACACGCCTATCGAGGTACATTTCTTTTGAAAATCTGATAGAATGTCCCTGGTTAATTAAATTTTATTCATGAACTTGGGTAGTACTTGTTTGCTGATGTTAGCCAGAGATTCACTGGTGCATGATCAATACCTGAACATTCGTTTCTTCTTAGTCCATGTAAAACATTTTGAAACTTAGAAAAAATTATTATAACTGTCCACCATCTACTTCCACAATATGCTGCTTTTTAATTGACCTAATTTATTCAGGGAACTATAAATTATCTCAAAGTATTACTTCCATCTTCTCACCTTATTCCATTACTCACTACCTTTTCCTTTTCTAACAATGTGCTCCTTATTCTGTGATCCTTATAGCGACTGTTAACAAGTCCGAGCGCAGGATCTACATTACCTTCATTCAATATTGTGCCTTTCCCACAACTTTCTTCCTCCATAAATTTTTCTTTAGTTTTTTCTACATTTTTGGTTCATTTCATTTATGACAAATTTGAAATGTTGCTATTTACTTCCAATATTATTATATTTTCGTCATTTCTGTATTAATTTCAATTTCTCGTGCGTATTTCAATTCTTTTTGAGTCTTAGTAATATTTCACCTCAACTTACAACACCTCTTTTAAAATGATTGCATTAGTTCTCGAGACCACTAGCTCCTGGAAGTGCTGTTATTCCTTTTGTCACACGTGATCTTGTCATACGAGTTGAACAATATTTACAGTGACCGTACATAAATAAAATACACAAACGAATAAGATAGTTCTCTTAATATTATGTGATTTGTGTGATGTTCTATTATTGGTAGAGTATAATATCCAACTTTTGTACGCATAAGACGTGAAGAGGTCATTTGTAATGAACTAAGAGCTACATCTGTAGCCTTCAAAATTTATTCATCGTACAGAGTGATCGATGGACAGTTGAGCCATATTTGGGAGCGGCTGATACATTCTTCCGTTGTTAATTGCTCCTGTAACACTGGTATAGGTTTAAAAATTATATAGGGGAAGGCGGGGCAAGACGGGGAGGTGGGGTAAGACGGGGGAAGGCTATAAACTACAGTTAGAGTATTGCCATCTGTGGATAGCTACGTCAACATCATCAGTACACAGGTCCAAGTGTGTTGACATTGCTGAAACTTAGTTTCGCGGCGGTTTCTGTGAGCTTTGCAAGGTACGTGCAATTGTTATACTGATTTGCAATATTTTACACCTTTCGAGGTCCTAAAACATGTGTTTCGTGAACATTTATCCAGACTGTATATATAGCACTGAATAGTACGTCTTATTTACAGTAAACTGCTGTGTCAGTAGTCAATGTTCACTACATAGTGTTCATGTAGGCGTAATATAACCTGACAGCATGGTAGGGGGCAAGACGGGGTGGGGCAAGATGGGGAGCTCCCCCGTTTTGCCCCTACTATTTGTCCAACCATTACGTTCTTATCGCCTCGCTGCAGGTTTTGAACACGTACATTATACGTTGAATAGAATTGTAAATAGAATGGTATTCGTTATTCCAACGTTTCCTAATTAACTACAAAGAATGCCTTAGGCTATATGGTGAATAAAAATACACAAAACGTGCACAGTCAGTATTCTTGCTATGCTTTAGCGACTGACTATTGGAAATATGGTATTTACTGTATAATATAGTTACCAGGAATGATCTGACTCAATAGTACGTTCCACGTGTTTTATTTCAGATGGTTTGCAAGTATCGGCGGCAAACGTCTAGGCAAGACTGGTCATTGGAGTCAATGGAAGGCGCTGTAAATGCTGTTATAGAAGGTCATATGGGTTCTTTCAGGGCTGCTCGACAGTTCAACGTGCTACATAAATCTGTGTTTCAGCGTCGGGGTGCCCACGACACTTGTGCAGGGACAGAAAGTGATGATGACGAGGCTGTCCACACTTGTGTACTATGTGAATGTAAGAGGCCTAAATAAAACGTACTGTCTGATTCTACAATTCACAGAACCATGTTTCGAAACCTTATCGTCACATGATTTCGTTATCCACTCCTTATTTAAGCTTTAGAGATGAATTCATGCTAGTTCCCCGTCTTACCCCGCATATGGGGCAAGACGGGGAATTGGTAGTTTGTGCTTCTAATCGAGATATTTCTAACTAAATGTAATAAGTTGGCAGGTTTCTTTGCATACTATTGTAATTCAATGGTTAAGTAAACAAATGATAATCAAACCTACTTGAATTCGTTTATTTTTGTCCCCTTTGTAAGGGTTTAAAGTTAGCTTCCCCATCTTGCCCCGCCTTCCCCTATATTGTGCCGAATACTGTATTCCGAAACTAGTAGAAAGCGTTGTTCGTTACAAGTGGCACATTATTAGTCACGATTGACATCTACGTAGCCCATTATGGCTATAACCGGGAACTGAAATTACAAGTATTCATCCCTAAATACGTTTTGAATCATCATCAAATTTTGTAAGTTGCATAATTAAGCGCAAGAGAATAAAGAAAGAATAGTCAGTCAAGGTTTAAAATTGAGTTTTTATTTATTTAATTTGTGACGCATATCACTCTCACAGGAGCATCATCAGACATCTGGAGGAAAAACAGGTTCCCGCAGTACAAATTTATGAGCCAGGAATAATAAATAAAAACCATTTGGCAACCGAGACTGCCTATTCATTCTTGAACATCTCAAGAGGTTGCTGCGCCATAAACCGAAACATAGAGTGGTGATTTTAATTATGTGTATATTTTCTTTGTCGGAGATCCATTGGATCTCCCTGCATTGTAGTATCTGTCTATTGAGAGTTAAATATGTCTGGGTGATAGGAAGGGCTTGACAGAGATAGCAAGGAATGCCCTCTTCAGGCTTTTTAGGCGTATGACTTGCAAATTTCTGAATAATACAGAACTTGTGTGAGCGCGCCGATATAGTCTGGAACTGAAAAATCGGATCCATTTCTTCAGGGAATGATTTTCATAAAAGAAGTTGCCTCCTCTAGTGTTTCACAAATACAAATCTGGAAATATTCACAAGGTATTAGAGATGAATTTTAGGAGACAGTTCAGTGTAGTTCAGGCCTAAATTTCCTAAAACTGAAACGTCACCAAGCATCAGTTTACGTCGAAATACTGCCTTGGTGATCAGAAGCCGCATTCGTTGAAACAAGCGAGATGTATACACACTTTCGGTGGGATCAATATCATAAGGTTCAGTGGGCCAGTCGAGACGCGAATGGGTGCCTCAACGTTCGTCAAACCTGGAATGTATGCATCCACATGTTTAAAGACAGCTGCTTCCTTTTAACAGCAACAAGCTCAGTATGAAAATGTAAAAGAAAGAGCAGCACTTGATCACCGAGAATAATAAAATCAACATTCTGGTTCATGGTCTCGATAAGCTGAATGGGTGAGTTTTAACCATGGTACAAAAAACAAAATACAAACAAATACACCAAAATACAACAGAACCTCTTCCATCCACAACTAAACCCTCCACACACTATGGATAAAAGGTCTAATTAGGCTGTCGAATCACTTGACGCTAATCTCTCGATCCGACGGACCATTATGGAGTTAGGGGAGTAGCTTACAGTTGGTTCGCCTCTTACTTGAAGAACAGAAAGCAGAAGGTAATTCCCCGGAATATTGAGAGTGGTAGTGATGTTCAGTCCCAATGGGGCACTGTTAAGTGGGGCGTTCCCCAAGGGTCGGTGCTGGGGCCACTGCTGTTTCTTATTTATATAAATGACTAGCTGACCCGACAGACTTCGTCCTGTCAAAAAGATTTGTAATATGGCAGTTTTTTTGCCTACATATTTAAAAAAATTCTCCTGAACAGAACCGTCACCCTGGTGATAGGGCGTTGTGAATAAAAAATAATTAAATAAAACATATATAAGGATTTAAAAGTAAGTAATCGCTTTATTGTTAATCATGTGAATCATAATTATTATTATTATCATTGTAGTGCTTTGTGGTATACGATGTTTTTTGTTTGATTACCTGGCGCATAGATAAACAAATCTGATGGTTTTCCAACACGGGAACAGGCAACATACAATTGACCATGTGAGAAACATGGGTTTTCTAGATTAATACCACAAACACTTAATGATTGCCCCTGGGACTTGTTTATAGTCATAGCAAAAGCAAGCCGCACTGGAAACTGTAGTCGTTTAAACTCAAATGGCACATCAGTTGGAATCATTGTGATGCGCGGTATGAGAACATCTTCTCCTTTATACTTTCCTTTGAGTATAGTTGCTTCTATCACATTGTTTAGTAATTTTTTTATCGCTAACCGTGTACCGTTGCAAAGACGCGGTTGGTTGATATTTCGCAACATTATAACCACCGATCCAACCTTTAATTGAAGATTGTGAGGTGGCAATCCTGACAAATCCAGCGAGTTTAAAAATTCCGGTGGATAGTTGACTACATCATCTTGATTAGTAGCCGAATCAACTGATTTATATATCCTCAATTCGCCTGTAATTTGTTCTTGAATTTTGAAATTTAATTCATTTACATCTATGTTTTTTGCAACCAGTATAGCTCGTTCGCTCAACCAATCATGGTTTCTGTAATTTTGAGAAACATCTGGAAACACCTTCTGAATAAGTTCATCTTTTGATCGAGTTAACTGACAAAAACTTTGAGGAAAGTTAATGCAGCCAGTCAACATGTCTATAGGAAATTTGCCATTACCAATGTCAATGAGTTGTTTAGAGAATATGTTTCCAGATTGGTCATTTCGCAACTCGACACGCATATTCTTGCTTAAATGAAGTACTTTGACATGTTTCCACAAATTGGAGGACTTTAGACACGCATTGAGTTCATCAGCTGGCGTTGATCGTGGAATCACTGGCAATGTTTGACGAAAATCTCCTGCTAATAAAATCATTGCACCACCAAATCGGTTATTATTGCTCCGTAGATCTTTTAAGGTTCTGTCTAAAGCCTCCAAAGATTTTTTATGTGCCATCGTGCATTCATCCCAAACAATCAATTTACATTGCTGCAAAACCTTTGCCATTGCAGAGTTCTTCGAAACGTTGCAGGTTGGAGTTTCGTTGCTTTGCATATTTAATGGCAATTTTAGTGCTGAATGGGCTGTTCGACCACCTTCAAGCAAAGTTGCTGCGATTCCCGACGAAGCGAGTGCAAGTGCAATTTTATTTTGTGAGCGAATTGTTGCTAATATTAATGAAATCAAAAAAGTTTTTCCTGTACCACCAGGTGCATCTAAGAAGTAAATCCCTCCAGTTTCATCATTTGTTACTTTCATAAGAGTTTCAAATACATACTTCTGTTGTTCAGTTAACAGTGGAAGATTTGTTTGAATTAATTCTTTCAAAGCGTTGAGATCATACAGTTTTTCTCGATGCAACTCTTGGTTAAAAGCGTCATGCATTGGACGATTGGGCGCGGTCAGGCCTAATTGAATTAATAGTTTGTTTGACATTATCAAGCACATGTCCTCAATTGAAATCAATGCTTCATTGTAAATTTCTTCACTGATTTGTATATTTGGATTTCCCATTCTATTCCGTATTTGATACAAAATATCATCACACATATAATCTTTGTACTTGATCCACAAATCAATTGGGTTTGATGGGAAGCATGTAGATATGATTATAGAAAACAATGTTCGTATTTGATGAGCGTGTGATGATATTACAGCATCATTGAGAGTTTGCTCCCAATGAGCGTCATTTTCAAGCAATTGCAAACGTTGACAGGCTTCTCTGTAGGATCCACACAATTCACCATGAACAGTTCGTAACTGTTGGAATGATGTTGGGCCACGTACATTGACTAATAGCAGTCGTAAATAAAAACATTCATCATTGCTTGGATGTACTGAATAAATCCGGCCAATCGCATCGGTGGAATATACATCTGTATATCCTGGAACTGGTTTTCCTTGTTTCCGTCGTATAAATCTCCTTGAGGATTGATTCCAGGTAAAATATTTTGGCATTTCAGAATATAGCAATGTTTGTGCGAAATGATCGTTTTGGCATGTCTCAAAAAAACTGGTTAATGTAGTAGATGGTGGCTGAGCAGCTCTTTGTACTGCGTTCTGTGCTGTAAAATACACTCTTTGTCCATTTTCTAAATGCACAGCTAAGTGAACAACAGAAGGGTGTCTCTCATGAATAGGAAAAGAAAATATTCGCCAAACTGCTTCATTACTACTGACATAGCGGCCCATTTGGTATTGGGTAACTTCATCATTGAAATTCTCTGCACCAATTCCAATCACAGCTATATCACTCCCTTTGGTTACATATTTGCAAATGTATTTAATAGATTTCACTGAATGGCAAGATTCAACGTTGATGTGTGCTTTGAATGTCTTTGATAAAATGGGTGAATATGGAACAATCCAACGATTATCTATTTCAATATCTTGTTGATTTAATTTGACAATTGTTGATTTTCCATTGTCTGCTGTCGATCTGCGACGATACAATGGATAACCGTCATTACCAGTAATTGTTTCCGATATTAATGTCCGTGGATATCGTTTTGAACATTTACCATCCATCATACACGGTGAATTTTGATTAAGAGTTCCACAGGGACCATGTATCATGTTTTTGATAACTACCTCATGCAATCCAGGATCTACTTGTACATTAGGGATTTCAGCTGATATCACTGCATCAACTTCATTTGGCCTTATCTTTTCAACCAACCAAATCAAAATGTGTGCATGTGGCAATCCTCGTTTCTGCCACTCCACAGAATACATCCAGCAGTGTGTCTCACCAAACACATTATGTTTTACGATGAAATCCATTAAAGATTTCAACTTTTGTCTAAAGACTCTGGCTGTAATATCATGACGATCAATGGGTGATTGCCCAGGGAATAACTCCTGCTTGATTTCTATCCATTGCGGATTGCATGTAAATGTGATGAACAAATCTGCTGTACCATAATGACGAACATACGACATGGCATCTTGAGCATATTCGTGCATATGCCGAGGGCTTCCGATGTATGTTGCTGGAAGAATAGTCATCCGACCAACATTCTGTGCATTTCCATCAGTATTAATCGCATCTCGAAGGTGAATATATTCTTCAGATCGGAGTTTGGTTTGATTCAACCTGATGAATGTTAATCTCTCCGTTTCAATTTTTACATACATGTCAACAACATATTTGTGATATAATCCCCGACATTTCAATATGTGATTTTCTTCATTTTCCCGAATCATTAGGCGGTATGAATAATAGTTCATTGAACTGACTTTTTTGTTGGTTTCAGAACCTGTAAATAGATTTTCTTTTAATAACATTCAAATATAAAATTAAAATACATAATATAATGACTGAGATATTATCGCCATAGCTAAATTAATATTTTAGTTACCTGTAATGGGATTTATCATTTTTATTGAGAAATCGTAGCCATCTTCACCTTGCCAAAATATAATGGGATATTGCAGTGCATCATATGAGCGGTGTGTTTCCTTTATACGTTGTAATTGATCATTCCGACGATGTAAAACAATATCACGGGATTCCAAGTTTTCTCCAACTACAACGATAGCAACTTCATCAATAGTTGGTGCATTAAAACGTCTTGTATGTTGACCTGCAGGTGTTTTATCAGCTCTGATTACAATTTTGTGATTATCGGATGGCATCAGATCCAGGGCAGTTTTAAACAATATAATCAATTGATTGTGTTGATGAAATAAAGTTTGTAATTGTTCTACAATAGACCTCTTTACTAAATTGTTATGTGCACAACGCAGATCAATTTCTTGTGGTGAATTGCCCATAAAATAAATTTGCAGGAATTTGTTGTCGCTATCTGACACTGGTAACAGTGAACCTGCTCTGTGATATATTTGCCCTTGTATCTGTAAATAAAATAAAATATTATGGTGTGGTATAAATTAATGGATTGTCAGTGATCAAACTTAAATAATATTTGATCTTAAAAAGTATATATTTAGTTTGAACTAATATCTATCAAATATAAAATATAATAAAAGTGTCACTGAAACTGAATCACCATATAATATGATGACTAAGTGATATATAAGTGATTAAGAAATTGAAGATTAGTGACACATCTTAACTTTTGTGACAGAAAATTTTGTTCGCTAAAATAATTATGAGTAACTGCTATAATACATACCTTGAAAGTTGGCATAAAATTTTCCCGAACTACATTTGTTGCCCCAAATGAAGTCATTTGAAAGCAATTGTTATATTGTTGGATATGTGTCAAAAAGTGTATAGAATCTGTTCCTATTCCTGAAACCAATGAGTACAATGGTTCTGGTGGTGGGTCCAATGGTATCAATTTCACTTTACCATTTGCGCAACACGATCCATTGGCTTCGTTTTTGTATTTTAATGCCTTACAGTGTGAGCAAACCGAGTTCATAGAACCAATAACAACACATTGGTAGTTACTGTAGTCAATTGACACATCGTAACTGAAAGCAGCTCGATTCAAACTTGCGCGATTATTAGTTGAATGTCGCGCTCGCGCTTCACGCGTTTGTGATATCCGAATTCTTTCACGTTCATTTCCGTCGTCACGTTCTTGTGCCGGACGATTAGATCGGTAATTAGCTTGGTTTGTAGCATTTCTGGTTCTTCTACCTAAATTGCTTCGTCTTATAGGAGGCATATCAAATATAAATTAGTTTTTCACTAATCACGAACTAAACAAACACTAACTAAGTAAACACTCTGCACAAAACACGAATTTGTTTCGTGTATCAGTTGACAAAAGCAAACTCAGTAGATTAGGTCACAGACAACTTTTTTTTTTTTTTAATTTTATATGACTTGAAGTCAAATCCTTTTAAGCCGTACGAATTGTAACGCGATTTTTGTTTGACTGATGTAATGACGCGGAAACTGATGCATTTTATCTCGCGTGCCGAAACTAATACAAAAGAAACGCGAGTTTCGGAACGCGACATTAAACTTCTCCAACTATGTATTCTGTGCTCCAACGCACACACGCACATTGTTTTGATAGATATGATCTTAGACGTTAGGAACACACCTACATTGCTTAGACAACAGTGAGTGCTTGTAATTTAATATGAACTTTATACCATAGCAATAAAGCTCAAATTGACTACGTTTTAGTTACAAATCATTTGTATAGGAAAAAGAAAAGGGCTATTTTTAGGGTTTTTCCAGCAATAATTCTAATTTTTCTCGCCGTAAAAACCATCCTTGAACTTCAACGAACATTGTAAAAAAAGATTTGGCCAAATTGGTCGAGGCGTTGTTGAGTTATGCGCTTACCAACACATTTTGCGATTCATTTTTATATTATAGATATGCCTTCTAGTGTTACAGGTGATTCAAAAATATTTCTGTTTGCTGATGACACCAGCTTGGTAGTGAAGGATCTTGTGTGTAATATTGAAACAGTATCAAATAATGTAGTTCATGAAATAAGTTCGTGGCTTGTGGAAAATAATTTGATGCTAAATCACAGTAAGACTCAGTTTTTACAGTTTCTAACTCACAATTCAACAAGAACCGATATTTTGATCAGACAGAATGGGCATATTGTAAGCGAGACGGAACAGTTCAAGTTCTTAGGCGTTCGGATAGATAGTAAGCTGTTGTGGAAAGCCCATGTTCAGGATCTTGTTCAGAAACTAAATGCTGCTTTATTTACCATTAGAACAGTATCTGAAATAAGTGACACTACAACACGAAAAGTAGTCTACTTCGCATATTTTCATCCGCTTATGTCGTATGGTATTATTTTTTGGGGCAATTCTTCTGATTCAAAAAGGGTATTTTTGGCTCAAGAACGGGCTGTTCGAGATATATGTAGTGTAAGTTTGAGAACCTCTTGTGGACCCCTATTCAATAGTCTGGGAATTCTGACATTGCCCTCACAGTATATATTTTCTTTAATGTCGTCTGTTGTTAGCAATATTAGACTATTCCCAAGAGTTAGCAGCTTTCACTCAGTTAATACTAGGCACAAATCCAATCTGCATGTGGATTGCACTTCCTTGACTCTTGTGCAGAAAGGAGTGCAGTATTCTGCTGCATCCATTTTCAATAAGCTACCACAAGAAGTCAAAATCTTAGCAGTATCCCAAACTCTTTTAACTCTAAACTGAAGAGTTTCCTCATGGCTCACTCCTTCTATTCTGTCGAGGAGCTCCTGGAAGAGCTAAAAAATTAAGCAGATTCCAGTGTTACATTGTTGATTTTCTTTATTTAAACTTACGACTTGTCACCTGAATATGATTTTTTTTATATTTCATTTTATCTGTTTGTAATATCGTGTTATAATTTCATGTATTGACTCGTTCCATGACCATGAAGACTTCTCCTTAATTTGGTCCCACGGAACAATAAATAAATAAATAAATAAATAAATAAATAAATGAACAACCCATGTCCATAACCAACTAGTCCAGTTTCCGTGTTGTTTCGCTATTTGAAGAAGTGTAACTTTATGTGAAATCGTGAGCAACTGCTTTTTGCGTAGTATGCGATACCAAATTCCGTTTTATGCAGTCCCCTGCATATTGTTCGGTCGTAAATCGGTTGAGATGAGCCCGCATGCACTGACAGCAACTACTCCTGTCGAATTTTAAACCGACTGCCATTGGTGAGTCGTGATTACTCATCTCTGGTCCTTGCTGGCCACTTCCTTTTTATCACCATTATTCTTACTTGTCTTCGAGTGGTACACTATTCCTTGTAAACGTGTTGGACAGCCCGCATTGTTAGACCAATAAGTGAGGCAACTTCATTCACGATTAGATATCGAATGAGCTAAAAATGGTAGCTCCTTTCTATCATTCTCTCACACATTCACGTCGATATATCTTATTTTCCTGGTTCCATACAAATGCCTGGCACAGTCACCCCTCTTCAAAGTCACGACTTACGTCACCGTAGAAGATCACATGAATTCTTGGTACCAGGTTTACACTAAGCACAGCGCTCCACAGCTATCAGTGCGTACTTGTTAGTAGAGAGTGATGTTCTATCTGGTAAGTCAGCAATTAAAAATTCTCTAGCCATCTTGCAGTGTCTGGTTCCGTCACTCACATCGAACTCGCTACTTTATCGTAATGAGAGGGTGAGTACGATGGAGGCTGTAACGGTGCGAATGCTGGTGATTTCCTCCCTGGCGGTCTTTGTCGAAAAAGACAATTATCTCATAGACCAAAGCACGGCGTCGTCAAACAAAGGTAGGAAAGAGCTCCTTCATTGATGTCTAGAGCACTCAGGTGAGATCGTCTATAGGGGATTAAGGTTAGCGGTCGATGCGCGCTCGGTGACGACGGTCATTAGAGACGCAGCAAAAGCTTGGACTGGACAGGGCTAGAGAACGTAATCGGCAGTGGCCATTCTAGAAAATCAGCCGTATGTCATACCCCCTTTACGGAAACCACAGAAAAGCTACACCTGGCTCGCAGGATACATATGAGCTCCGCATCGCTCTTTCGAAATGTCCCGTGTCTTTAGCAGTGCTTCATCTCGCTCAGAAGGTCACCCTTCCCCATGAGTGCAGGGATTGTCTCCCTAAGATCGTTGGAGTGTAGAGATAAAAACCTTGTATGTGAGAGAAAGTTAAGCACATTATTCTGTCGTAACTAGCGGCAAGGGATTTCATCTGTTGGGAGCCCAAATTTCGCTCTGTGCCGGCTCATTTACATGTTTTGATGTACTCCAAAGGAGATTCACCATACTGTCTTCTCAAGTAGATCACGTGTGATTCCGACCGCTCCTAGGTTTCTTACAAATCGAAAAATTGGTAAGTGTATAGGGAGAGTGTCTTTCTTCGTTTATGTGGAAATGGAGAGGTGGTCAGGTAAATAACGCAATGTATAAGTATTAGAACGAATGTGTAGGGGAAGATGTAGGTAGTAATTATCATAAGAAATAATGTAACCTATGCTAAGAGAGCTGAGAATATTGAATTTGACACTGAAAAGAACATCAGAGAGAAAATACTTAAAGAACCTCGGTGAAGATTTTTGTGTGTAGATGATTTGCAGAGGTGGAAAATTTATCAGGAGGTGCGGGGAGGTAGCGTACAGAATCACACGAAAGTTCCCATAGATCACTTACAAGTAAATGAATAGGAATTACAAGACAAATGAGAAACGTCTAGGTATGCCATTTACGAGACAGAACTAGTGCATATCGGATAATAAACTGTGTCGAAGTTGAGCTAATTGTCGACAAAATATCATTGGACCAAGCGGTAAGTATCCTAAACAAGTAGCAGTTGACTTACTCATGTAGCACGTACTGGAACAAATATTTCCTTGTCACAAATTCACACGATCTTCACTTTACGTGGACAAATAGGTAAAGGGGTGAATATTTGATCTCCCGTCGACTCCAAAGTCAAAGACAATGCAGAAACTCAAATTTGTCATGAACGGCACAAAGACTGGACACATAGATGTAGCCTGTCCGGTGTTTCCCTCAGTAGCTTGAGGCAAAAGCAGACGTTGGTTTCTCATCTTTCGTTCAAATCGTGCGTGAGCTCCGCCACTGTGTAACTCGACCACGTCAAAACGTTCAACTTCAATATCACATCTCGGCAAGGAAAGTGACAAAGGTCAAAAAACAGCAATTTTTAATTTCTGTCACTGTAAAATACATGTGACGTGAACCACCGTGCATGAAAAACGTTCCATCCCCATCTCATAATTTGTCCACTTCAGCACGGTTCTGTCAGTTTCATTGCAGGCTGCTTCACGATTCGCCACGCAAGAACAGTGTAACTTTAACTTTGCTACTGGCAGGTGTTCGTGGGTCATCCAAAAAGAGCGGCAAATTCTGAGTTGTGAAACTCCTCATGCATAAAGTAAGTTGAATGTACGAAGGTGAGTCAAATGAAAACCTTAAATTTGTAATAACAAATCGAAATTTCGCAGCATGGTGCAGATACACACATACCGTCGCAGTATCAGTATAAAGATGGCCGCCCCAACTGCGACTTGCACCTGGGAAGAACAGCGTTCTGTTATTGGGTTTTTGCGTAGTGAAGGTGTGAAACCTACAGAAATTCATCGATGAATGAAGGTTCAGTACGGTGATGCACATCTGTAACAGCAGCAAGTCTACGAATGGAGTAGGAAGTTCGCAAATGCTGTGACTTCAGCGGAAGATGCTCCTCGTCCAGGTCAGACACAACGAGTTGTGACTCGAACAGAACACTGCAGCAGTTGAAGCCATAGTGAAGGAAAACTTCCGAGTGACATTGAATGACATTGCAGCATATTTACATATTAGTCATGGGTCATCACACTACATTGTGCATGATGCGCTCCAGTTTCACAGAGTGTGTGCAAGATGGGTGCCGCGGCAGCTGACTCCTGAAATGAGAGAACGACGTGTTGATGCTTGTGAAAAACTTCTTCGGCACTTTGAACGAGAAGGTGATGGCTTCCTTGAAAGAATCGTTACTGGGGACGAAACCTAGGTTCACTTCCACCAACCGGAAACGAAGAGAGCAAGCAAGGAATGGCGCCATTCCGCATCACCAAAACCAAAGAAGTTTAGAACAGAACCATTAGCAGGGAAGGTTATGCTGACTCTGTTTTGGGACGAAAAAGGCGTCATTTTGGAGCATTACATGCCTAGAGGGACTACTGTCACCATTGCATCATACACAGATCTAAAAAGTCATCTGCGGCCTGCAATCAAATCAAAGTGACGTGGATTGCTGTCGGCAGGTGTCCTTTTGCAACATGACAATGCAAGAGCCCACACTGCCCGTACACAGACCTGCATGAGAGAACGACGTGTTGATGCTTGTGAAAAACTTCTTCGGCACTTTGAACGAGAAGGTGATGGCTTCCTTGAAAGAATCGTTACTGGGGACGAAACCTAGGTTCACTTCCACCAACCGGAAACGAAGAGAGCAAGCAAGGAATGGCGCCATTCCGCATCACCAAAACCAAAGAAGTTTAGAACAGAACCATTAGCAGGGAAGGTTATGCTGACTCTGTTTTGGGACGAAAAAGGCGTCATTTTGGAGCATTACATGCCTAGAGGGACTACTGTCACCATTGCATCATACACAGATCTAAAAAGTCATCTGCGGCCTGCAATCAAATCAAAGTGACGTGGATTGCTGTCGGCAGGTGTCCTTTTGCAACATGACAATGCAAGAGCCCACACTGCCCGTACACAGACCTGCATTTTGAGTGTCTTCCTCTTCCACCATACTCACCAGACCTTGCCCCAAGTGATTTCTATATGTTTCGACCACTCAAAGACGCAATGGGAGGAAAGAAATTCTGTTCTGATGAAGAGGTACGCCACGCGGTGCATGAGTGGTTGCGCGGACTACCAAAAGAATTTCTTTCCAAAGGAATTTATGCACTTTGTAAGCGCTGGAGGACTTGCATTGAGCGTGGGGGAGATTATGTTGAAAAGTGATACAGCGTTGTACCACTTCTGCACAATAAATAATATTTAAAAAACATTTAAGGTTTTCATTTGACTCACCCTCGTAATTTTAATGTCATTAATTATTACAACATCGGTGGCTATTCAGTGTTCCTCAGATATGGGTGTCTGAAGGAGCAGACACTGTTATGACGATTACTGCCGTTGTTAATATTATGACATTTCGTCCGTTGCAACGTATAGGAAAAAATAGAAATATCTGTGATAAAGGAAGTTTATATGGAATCGCTTTTCTCGATGAAAACTATTCCTACGTTGTATAACGCATTTATGATTTTATGTTTTCGTAAATAGTATTCCTTTAGTAGTACCTAATTGCTTTCCTTAAAAAAAAATCTATTAATTTTCATAGATTACAACATTTTATTTTCAATTTTTATCATTAAATAATTTTGACTTGTTTTTCATTTTTTACTTTAAGTACTTATTTTGCCTAGTGGAGGCTCGAATATCGTGCTATATTACTGCAAAAGAATAAAAAATTTCAGGTGGAAAAGTGGCAAAAGTAAACAAAAATGTTGTTAAAAACCAAGAAAAGTGAAAGAACTCAACAAATTAATTAGTAAATACCTAATAATACCTCACACAGACAAGTACACAACTACATGTCTATATTAGTTTCGTATAGACTATAGTGGAATTTGCTATCAAAATTACTTACTTAAAAGTTAAAGGACGCTTATATTAATTCAGTATAAGTTTCATAGCTTTTTAAGTCGATTTTTCTCAAGTACGAGTTTCTGAGTTGTGTCACTATTCTTGCAGGGGTGTGCTATTGCTAACTTCCTTTTTACTGGTAAATTTCGGTGTGAGAAACAGCACAGTAGGATACTCATCTGCGAATTTAGCATATTTGAATGCTGGTCTTTTTAAATGTTGATTCCCGACTGAAAGCGAAGAGGCAGAAATGAACGTCAATATTAAATTCAAGGAACTTTCGTCCGTAATCTGTCTAATTCCATGCAATAGAACCAATTCAATAAGCGGGATAACAGATGTATGTGCTGACGTTTTATTGAAGATAGTGGAAATATCATAAAAGGAATAGCGACAATTGCGAGCCAATTGCATTCCAGGACGAGTAAGAGTCTACTATTTATCAGCTCAAATACACTCACACCGAAGAGAAAATACAGCAGTGTAAACTGAAAATAAGTGATGTCGGAATATCACAACGAAGCAGTATAGATGAAAATCGCTTTATCGTGAAGAGAAGAAAAACCACGTACTATCATGAAACGTTTATCCCATACATCCTGCATAGATACTCATTGACCATCTGTTCACCCACTAGCCAAAGGAGGAAGACCGCTATCACCCGGCTGATGCAAACAGTAAGACGTAGAATAGAACTGGAACACCAAACTTAGCTGATAGGGAGATTGTCAGACGGGCCGTGAAGAGCATCCATAGATTTTAGGAGCGTCCAATGGAGGAAAAACGCTTTCCCCTAATTAGAAGAATGTATGTAATGGTGCTGGGAGAAAATGCGACAGTATTATACAAAGATGAATGGTTAAAAAAAAGTACTTCCACGTACGCCAAAACTCAGTCGAGGATAGAATGATTAATGCTGACTCATTCCTTTTACAGTGGTGAACCGCCACATCAGCGGAAGAGCGTCATGCCTTGAGTGCACTCACACCATAGTTTGTACGTGGGGAGGGGCGGGGGGGGGGGGGGGGGAGGGGCTAGATCTGAGTATCATATTCTTAATATTTTGGAAGACGAATGGCGACTTGTAAGTAGCCATTAAGAATTTCCAGATCTGATCATGTTAGAAACCTGTGTAATACTGATTTTTAAATCGTTTTCTTGAATTAAAAACACCTGCATTCACTATTTCACTATATTTTCTCCTTTCCCTGATGAGAGCACCAAGGGGGGGGGGGGGGGGCGGCGGTCCCGTTGCCCATAGGTATGGGTTCACTTGTAATCATCCTGGCGTGCCGTTAATCGGTGATCTTCTGCGGAAATTTAGAGATTTGCTTCTTTAAATGTACTTGTGCTGCACTAAGAGATAAATGCTACTGCTGTACAGCTGGTTAACATCCGCCATATTTTATCATTTTCCTTAAACTCAACAAATGGCTTTTGAGTGACCAGTGTGCCACTTTCCTATCAATTCGGTGTCAGCACTTTCAACAGACCTAATCGCAACTTCGTGATTCTCTGTAAACCGAACAGATAGTGATTCAATGAGCATTACACGATTACATTGTCAGCTAGCACTTTTCGAGGAATTTCTCTACAAAATTTACGTTGCTGTAAATCCAAGAGTTTATGTTACTGCATATAGGTTTGTAAGCTGGTACTTCTATCGATTTTGCATCTTGGCACATTGCTGCAGCACTGCAATGTTGTAATAAACTTCAGAAAACAATGTAAATATTGCAAATAAATACTCCTAACAATGCCAGTGCCAATTCAGAGTCCGGAACTGTCAGGAAAAGCTAAGGAATGGCCAGGACGTAGGAGGTGTTCGGTACATAGCGCACGGCGAGAGGCGTGACAGCACATCACCAGGGCATGATGAACAAGTGCAGCGTACTGCAATCGAAGTTATAAACGTTACGATTCAGGCGTCATTGTTTGCTGATTTATGGTGCACATACGAGGTGCATTCAAGTTCTAAGGCCTCCGATTTTTTTTCTAATTAACTACTCACCCGAAATCGATGAAACTTGCGTTATTTCGCGACATAATCGCCCTGCAGACGTACACATTTTTCACAACGCTGACGCCATGATTCCATAGCAGCGGCGAAGGCTTCTTTAGGAGTCTGTTTTGACCACTGGAAAATCGCTGAGGCAATAGCAGCACGGCTCGTGAATGTGCGGCCACGGAGAGTGTCTTTCATTGTTGGAAAAAGCCAAAAGTCACTAGGAGCCAGGTCAGGTGAGTAGGGAGCATGAGGAATCACTTCAAAGTTGTTATCACGAAGAAACTGTTGCGTAACGTTAGCTCGATGTGCGGGTGCGTTGTCTTGGTGAAACAGCACACGCGCAGCCCTTCCCGGACGTTTTTGTTGCAGTGCAGGAAGGAATTTGTTCTTCAAAAAATTTTCGTAGGATGCACCTGTTACCGTAGTGCCCTTTGGAACGCAATGGGTAAGGATTACGCCCTCGCTGTCCCAGAACATGGACACCATCATTTTTTCACCACTGGCGGTTACCCGAAATTTTTTTGGTGGCGGTGAATCTGTGTGCTTCCATTGAGCTGACTGGCGCTTTGTTTCTGGATTGAAAAATGGCATCCACGTCTCATCCATTGTCACAACCGACGGAAAGAAAGTCCCATTCATGCTGTCTTTGCGCGTCAACATTGCTTGGCAACATGCCACACGGGCAGCCATGTGGTCGTCCGTCAGCATTCGTGGCACCCACCTGGATGACACTTTTCGCATTTTCAGGTCGTCATGCAGGATTGTGTGCACAGAGCCCACAGAAATGCCAACTCAGGAGGCGATCTGTTCAACAGTCATTCGGCGATACCCCAAAACAATTCTCTCCACTTTCTCGATCATGTCGTCAAACCGGCTTGTGCGAGCCCGAGGTTGTTTCGGTTTGTTGTCACACAATGTTCTGCCTTCATGAAACTGTCGCACCCACGAACGCACTTTCGACACATCCATAACTCCATCACCACACGTCTCCTTCAACTGTCGATGAATTTCAGTTGGTTTCACACCACGCAAATTCAGAAAACGAATGATTGCACGCTGTTCAAGTAAGGAAAACGTCGCCATTTTAAGTATTTAAAACAGTTCTCATTCTCGCCGCTGGCGGTAAAATTCCATCTGCCGTACGGTGCTACCAACCCTGGGACGTATTGACAATGAACGCGGCCTAATTTAAAAACAATGCGCATGTTTCTAACTCTTTCCAGTCCGGAGAAAAAAAATCGGAGGCCTTAGAACTTGAATGCACCTCGTATTACATGATGGAGCCACGGGCTTACAGTTAAAAAAAGAATGCAAAACTTTCCACACGACGAACAGCAATCCAGGTTTTTTTTTTTCTAGAGGAAATTTTACAGAAAGTTCTTCTTGGCCTTATCGAATATCTTCACGACGTCGCGTCGGCGCGTCAATCTAGGTTTGTCAGTGTTAGTGGCAGAAGGTTGGCCAGTACCTATCTTGTTGCCACCCCATCCCTCCCGAGACGGAGTTTGTGTAACCCGTATGTCTGTATCTAGTGTTACGGAAAGGTGTGATAAAACTTTGGAAATGTTAGCAAATCGAGTGACTGAGGTGGGACATGAGTACGGGCCTGGTATTCACCCAGTCGGAAGTGGGAAATCGCGTAGAAACCACACAGGCTGGCTGGCGTATCGGCCCTCATCGTTGATCCTCAGGGCGAATTCGATCTGAGGCCGTGTCACGGAAGAGTCGTGTTAATGCGCGAAGCTGCCTGGGCGGGACTCAGAAAGGCTGGTTTAAAATTTGCAAATAGTTATAAGGTACTTGCCCTGTGTGAAGCTCAATCATTACCACCCACCGAATGTTAACACCATGGAACAAAGAAAATACCATCGACACCATTTTGCGCAATAGCATGTACCTCGCTGGAATTCGTACATAGCAACTAGGCTTTTGGGTACAATGGTCTTACCAGCTGAGCTGTCCACGGGCGACTGAGGACTCACTTTCATAGGTTTACTTCCGCCAGTAACACCGTCAAATCTTCCAAAGTTGTAATCTATAATGGAAGTTTCAGAACAGCGCACATTCTACTGTAGAGTGAATGATTCTTTCTCGAAAAGAACATTATTTATTTAAATTCTATAAGAATGTGTAATTTTATTCAAGAGTATATGTTGAGGTTAAGGACAGCAGACAAACTCTCTCTCTCTCGCTCTCTCTGATACACACACAGACACAGGCATGAAACGCACTGTACTTCGAACGTTCACACAGGCTCCAGGTGCTTGATGGACAAGTGACCTATCAAAGAAAGGCATATAATCAAGGGATGGAGGAAATATTGAATGGTTTGTAAATCGAAGAGCCTTCAAAAACGGACACAGCTTTATATTAGCCTATACTCACACACACACACACACACACACATATATATATATATATATATATATATATATATATATATATATATATATATCAGATATTTTTCCCGAAACTATAGTCCCTTGTTAGTCTGTCCATGTACAACACATCTGCCGATTTCTGTCCCATTCAGATAATTTCTTCGTCCTGCGTCTTTTATATACACTACTACTGGCCATTAAAATAGCTACACCACGAAGAAGACGTGCTACAGACGCTAAATTTAAAAGAAGATGCTGTGATATGCAAATGATTAGGTTTTCAGAGCATTCACACTTACAATGGGCTGACATGAGAAAAGTTTCCTACCGATTTCTCATACACAAACAGCAGTTGACCGGCGTTGCCTGGTGAAACGTTGTTGTGATGCCTCGTGTAAGGAGGAGAAATGCGTACCATCACGTTTCCGACTTTGATAAAGGTCGGATTGCAGCCTATCGCGATTGCGGTTTATCGTATCGCGACATTGCTGCTCGCGTTGGTCGAGATCCAATGACTGTTAGCAGAATATGGAATCGGTGGGTTCAGGAGGTTAATACAGAACGCCGTGCTGGATCCCAACGGTCTCGTATCACTAGCAGTCGAGATGACAGGCAATCTTATCCGCATGACTGTAACGGATCGTGCAGCCACGTCTCGATCCCTGAGTCATCAGATGGGGACGTTTGTAAGACAACAACCATCTGCACGAACAATTCGACGACGTTTGCAGCGGTATGGACTATCAGCTCCGGGACCATGGCTGCGGTTACCCTTGACGCTGCATCACAGACAGGAGCGCCTCCGATGGTGTACTCAACGACGAACCTGGGTGCACGAATGGGAAAACGTCATTTTTTCGGATGAATCCAGGTTCTGTTTACAGCATCATGATGGTCGCATCCATCTTTTTCGACATCGCGGTGAACGCACATTGGAAGCGTGTATTCGTCGTCGCCATACTGGCGTATCACCCGGCGTGATGGTGTGGGGTGCCATTGGTTACACGTCTCGGTCACCTCTTGTTCGCATTGACGGCACTTTGAAGAGTGGACGTTACATTTCAGATGTGTTATGACACGTGGCTCTACCCTTTGTTCGATCCCTACGAAACCCTACATTTCAGGAGGATAATGCACGACCGCATGTTGCAGGTCCTGTACAGGCCTTTCTGGATACAGAAAATGTTCGACTGCTGCCCTGTCCAGCACATTCTCCAGATCTCTCACCAACTGAAAACGTCTGGTCAATGGTAACCGAGCAACTGGCTCGTTAGGATACGCCAGTCACTACTCTTAATGAACTGTGGTAACGTGTTGAAACTGCATGGGCAGCTGTACCTGTACACGCCATCCAAGCTCTGTTTGCCTCAATGCCCAGGCGTATCAAGGCCGTTGTTACGGCCAAAGGTGGTTGTTCTGGGTACTGATTTCTCAGTATCTATGCACCCAAGTTGCGTGAAAATGTAATCACATGTCAGTTCTAGTATAAGTGTCCAATGAATACCCTTTTATCATCTGCATTTCTTCTCGGTGTAGCAATTTTAATGGCCAGTAGTGTATATACAAAAGACGCAGGACGCAGAAATTATCTTAATGGGACAGAAATCGGCAGATGTGTTGTACATGGACAGACAAACAAGGGACTATAGTTTCGAAAGAAATATCTGATTGATACAAGAGGAAGAGCTTCACAAATTCAGTAAGTTAATAATGCGTGGGACATTTGTGGCTCATTTGCAAATGGTTATTCGGCTTGCCATTAAGAGAGAGATATCGTGCCAGATTCTCTTCAATTGACGCGTTAGATCGTCAGAATACTGAGCTGGTTGGAGGACGCTTCCCATAATGTTCCAAACTTTCTCAATGTGGAAGAGATTCAGTGACTCTACTGTACAAGATAGGGTTTGGCACGCACGAATGCCAGCAGTAGAAACTCGGACCTTGTACGAGGAGGCATTAACTGCCCGCATTGTGAGCCCAGGATGGTTTAACATGAAGGACAACAAAAGGGGCGTGGAATATCTTCTACCTACTGTGTGCTGTAAGTATGCGTCCCGCAGATGACAGCCACAGGAGCCCTGCTACGAAATGAAATGGCAATTCAGATTATCACTCCAGGGAGTCGGGACATAAGGTCGCCGAGAGCGAGGATGGCATCCCTCCGCTGTCTCGGACATCTTCAGATAAGTCTTTGGCCTGGAATCTCATTGACTGGAGTAGAATTGACTTCAGTGATCAGTCCCGCTTTTAACTGAGCTCCGCTGAAGGGCGAAGTCGTCTCTGAAGACGCCTTGAACAGCGGCGGGGGCACCAATCTGACTGCAGATTGCATTACAACCTGGAGTGATGGTCTGGGTCTCATTTCATTTTACAGCTGGACTTCTTTGATTATCATCCGCGGACGTTTACAGCACAGGGTTACGTGGACGATATTACACGCCCCATTTAGTTTCCCTTCATAGCAAGCCATCGTGGGCTCTCATTTCAATAAGGCAATGGCCGCCCGCACATGGCGAGAGTTTGAAATGCTTGTGTTCGTTCTTGCCAAACTCTCCTTTGCCCAGCCAGATCACCAGAACTCTTCCAAGTCGAGAAAGTTGGAAGCATAATGAGCAGAGGCCTCCAAGCAGCTCGGGCTGTTGACGGTTAAACGTACCAGTTGGTCAGAATTTGGCACGATATCCCTCTGGAGGGCATGCAACAACTATATCAATCAATTCCAAACCAAATAAATGTTTGCATAAGGGTCAGAGGTGGATTAATACGTAAGTGACTTGCTCAATTTATGAAGCTCTTTCTCTTGACTGAATCATACACTTTTTTCTGAAATCGTAAACATTTGTTTGTGTCACCATGTCCATCACATCTACCGATTTCCGTCCCATTCAGTTAATTTATTCGAGCTACGTTTTTTTTTAATTTTAGAGTGTAAATTACTGATAAGGAATCTGGAGAAATACAACTTATTATTCTTCTTCTTCCATTGGCGCTACATCCCGGGATGGGTCAATGCCCTTCTCAATGGTTTTCTGCCATTCCTCTCTGTACTTCGCCGTGAATCTCCATTTACGACAACCGACTGTGGCAACGTCCTCTCTAACTTTGTCGCTCCTTCTCAACCTAGGTCGTCCTCTTGCTCTTCTTCCTCCAGGTTCATTGCAGCAGGCTTTCGATGTGGGATCTGTCTCATCGAGTCGCATTACATGTCCAGCCCATCTCAGCCTACACAGCTTTATGAACTTTACCACGTACTCCTTCTTATAACAGACATAAACTTCGTCATTTCTTCACCTTCTCCAGGTCCCATTTTCTTATAAAGGTCCAAAAAGATAAACTTCTTTCATTTGCTCTCAGTTTCTTTTCATCCTGATTCGTAATTGTCCGTGTTTCTGAACCGCAAGTAAGTACTGGGCGTGTCAGCTTTTTGTAGGCACTTAGTCCCTCGTGATAAAAGCTTGGATTTAAAATGTCGCAACATTCCAAAGTAGCATCAGTTAGAAGCACTTATGCAAGCCATAATTTCAGTAAATGTGATGCCATTTGCTCCTCTCTTTGAGAACAGATAGGTGAAACATTCCATTCGCTCAAATGTCATTCGATCAAGGGTTATTGTGGGCTGTAAGGGTTAGTTCGTGCCATAATACACATACTTCGTTCTTTCCTTCATTAATTCTCAGTCCTATCTTCTCTGCACTCAGGTTTAGAGCTGAAAACGCACTTTGTATATCTCTAAGTGTTCTGCTCATTAAATCCAAGTCATCTGCGTATCCCAGTAATTGTACAGACTTACAGTAGATGGTTCCTCTTGTCTGAACACCCGATTCGCGCACCACTTTTTTAAGCGCCAGGCTGAAAAGAAGGCAGGACAGCCTATCTCCTTGCCTTAGCCCAATTCGAGTGGGAAACTGAAGTGATAGTCTTGACTGCACTCGCACGGTACAGTGGGGATACTTTAGGGTGACCTCCATGAAATGCACCATTTTTCCAGGCATTCGAAATTCCCGCATTGCCTCATAAAGTTTGGCCCGGTTTATTGTGTCATAAGCAGATTTAAAGTCAATGAAAGATGGTGCACACCAATACTGAATTCATTGGTCTTTTCTACTATTTGTCGGAGAGGAAATATCTGGTTTACAGTTGACTTTCCTGGTCTGAACCCACATTGATAACTTCCAATAATATCTTCTGCTATAGGTGAGAGTCTACTAAACAGGATATATTGATAGTACTTTATATATATACTATTTAAAAGCGTTATGTCTCTGTAGTTGCTGCATTCAAATAGATCTCCTTTCTTATGCACCAGACACACTATCCCTATGTTCCATTCTTCTGGTAAGTCTTTCCAGATGAGGCACACAATCTTGTAGATCCTACGATTTACCTCAACTCCTCCACCTTTCAATAGTTCACATGTTATACTGTCAGTACCTGGTGCTTTATTGTTCTTCAATCGGGCAATTGCTTTGTTCACTTCTCCTTTGGAAGGGGGAGGTACTATGGCATCATCTGCTGGAGCGACTGGGATGTTTTCAATAGGGGACTCTGAAGTATCCAACAGTTCACTGAAATACTCTACCAACGCTCCAATACCTCTTGATCGTCGGTTAGTAGTGTCCCCTTTTTACTATTAATTTTCTGATAAAATTTTCTAACATCATTTATTTTTCCAACTGTCTCAAGTTCTTCAATCTGTTTTCTTTCCCATTTCCTTTTCTTTCTCCGATCCAATTTCTTCTCTTCTTTTCCTTTATCTCGATAATTTCTTACCGCTAACGAGTATATGATCTATAAAGAATTTTCCTGTATGCCAAACTTTTCTCCTGACGTATTCTCTTACGTTCTTCATCAAACCAGGAACTCCTCGGTTGTTTTCCTTCTTTTCCTAGCACGTCTTCCGCTGCCTTAACGACTGCATTACTGCAAGCGTTCCACTCCTGATCCAGGATATCACTTACACTAGGGGTGTATAATGCAAGATTCTCAGCAACCTTCTCAGAGTACGTTTTAGAGATGTCTTCATTTTTTAACTTCGGTACCATATACTAACTTTGAGGTGTTCCTTTGACTTTTCTTGCATTGGATATTCGAGCTCTTAGTTTCGCAATTACAAGGTAGTGGTCTGAATCTAAATTAACTTCTCTGTAAGTTCGTACATCTAGTAAGTTTGAGGAATGCCTGCCATCAATAATTACATGATCAATTTGGTTGAAGGTACGCTGATCAAGGCTACACCATGTTGCTTTATGAACCCTTTTGTGAGGGAACATAGTGCTCAGTACAGCCATGACATGTGACAGTGCAAACTGAATGACTCTGTGGCCATTGTCATTTGTGTATTCATAGAGGCTGAGCTTTCCTATTGCTGGGAGGAAATGCTCTTCTTACCAATCTGTGCATTGAGGTCACCAGTAATTATTTTAGTGTCATACACAGGGCATCTGTCATAAGTCCTCTCGAGGTTCTCAAAGAAGGTGTCTTTATCCTGGTCACTTGATACTTCTGTGGGTCCATGTACATTGATCAATGAGTAGTTCGAGAATCGGGTCTTCAATCTCATATGTGAGATCCTATACGTTATTCCTGTGAATCCACTCACTGGGGGTTTAAATTTTTGTCTTACCGCGAACCCTGTACGAAATTTATGGTGGCTCTCTGAACCATGGTGGAAAATTATCCATCTTCCCATATCAGGCAGTCCATGTCCAGTCCATCGTATTTCCTGTAGGGCAGTTATGGGAGAAATAAAACTATCCATCAAAAATAGGTAAATAGTGAGACTATGCCGATATTCCATCGAAGACAATATGATCTCGTTTGTCGATCAGCTGTGGAGGACGCAGTCAAGTCCTGAGTGCAACTGACTGTCCTAGCAAAATATGAATGATAAGCTTCCGGTTTTGTGGCTTCCATTTCGTCAAATTTTAGTAACCGATAAGATGTTTCCTAATATGATTGAGAAATCAGGAGATGAACTTTACTATCTTAAGTGCAAATGATGAAAGGGATGAAACAGATCCTTTCGTAGCTATTTAGAATTTAATTAATCGTATGGTGATTTTATACAGTATACAGTTGATGTAAGGCAGATGATTTTATACAATATGCATATGATATTAGACAAGATTAAACCTTAAAGTCTGTGTTTTTCAACCAGTTAATTAAGCTGGGTGTGAGAGTGAACAAGTCATCGGGAATTCCAGGGTATGAATGAAGTGGACAGCGTTGGACTAAATGTTCAATTGTCTGCTCTTCTTGATTACATTCACACATTGGTGAACTGATTTAGCCCCATTTGTACCTAAAGTACCTACAACAACCATGTCCAGTACTTAACCTGCTGAGGCGGCACCAAAGGTTCCTCGGTAGGTCAAAACCTTTTGGCTTCTTTGTGGGATCAAGGTGATGGGCTCTTGTTCCCAATATTTTTGTTGACCATTCATGCTTCCAGCTTTCATTTAGATCAAAACAATCCGCGATGAGTTGCCCTGCAGTAACACTTGCTGGTCTTCTTGATCGCAATCGTTGCTGTGGTGGATGACAGAATTCCTGGTGCAGTGGCAGAGAGGGTGATGCTGAGATTTTCTTGGCTTCCCTCAGTAGAGCTTGTTTCCGCCTTAAGTGAGGTGGAGGGATGTGACTCAGTACAGGTAACCAGTGGCATGGGGTTGATTTGATGGAACCAGTGATGCAGCGCATTGTGTCGTTAAGTTTTGTGTCTACTTTCTTCACATGTACACTTTCCAACCAGACAGGTGCACAGTACTCGGCACCAGAGTACACAAGACTGATGCCAGTTAAACGCAGACAGTCAGCAGGGGTTCCCCAGGTGGTACAACTAAGCTTATATGGTATGTTGTTCCTTGCAGCAACTTTATGAGAAAGCTTGGTGATGTGCTCTTTGTAGCTCAGGGTTCTATCTAGAGTGATTCCGATATATTTTGGGAAAGGATTGTAGCTCAACGTTTGTCCATTGAGCAGAACACTTGGTCTGTAGTTCGCAGCACGTTTCGCTGGATGGAAACAAGAGACTTCAGTTTTTGATGTGCTTAGCATCAATCTCCAGGTCTTAAAGAAAGTTGACATCTTCTCCAGATCATCAGTAAGAATTCCATGACCATCTTCGAAATTACTGTTCTGTGTTACCAGTGCGATGCCATCAGCATAGATGAATTTAGTTGATATTGTGGTTGGTAAACCAGTAATGTATAAATTGAATAGTGATGGGGCTAAAATAGATCCCTTTGGTAGTCCATTATTTACTTTCCGTTTCTGGCTTTTAGAGCTGCCTAGAAACACTTCAAATTGCTTTCACTAAGCATGCTGGATATTACATCTGTAATTTTTCCTCATATCTATGTAATTATGTAGTTATGTAGTTCTCAATTCGTTCGAGCAATGAATCATTCATAATAGGAAATACAGTCATAACTCAGTCACTCTAAATGATTCAGAAATTTTACTTGTTAGAATGAAATCAGGCAATGATTCTTCTTGTCTGCAGGCTCATGCTTTGCGGCAGTCTGCTAATCTGTGCAAATAAAATGCCTCGTAGTTTTGGGAGCGTTGTATAATCAATCGGGAAAACTCAGATCAAGCGGATATTTGGCTTTGATGAAGTTTAACCTTCCGAAGAAGTAATGGAGCTCTTGGATTATTAAATGCTGGCTCGTATCCAGTCTTTCGGAAGTTCCTTTCTGATTAATAACTACGCAATATATCGATGAATATCATTAATTCTCAAATGTCAAATAATGTAAATTGTTACACACTTTTGGTATGAAGGAGCAATATATATATATATATATATATATATATATATATATATATATATATATATATATATATATATATATTTTTCCCTTTTAATCGTACAATTTCGTATCAGTTATCTTTTGTTATAAAGATCAATATTCAGATTACAATTCTTCAAACAATGCTCAGGCTAATCGGCACGAAGACAGTCTCGGAAGCTTTTTTCTAACAACCAGCAGAGGGTGTACTACAAAGAATAATTATGCGCTCATGGCATAGCTATTGTATGAAACTACTTTGCTCATGGATACTGCGAGTATGAAGATAGAAAATTAGTAAACGTCATTCAAGGGTAGAATTGTATCAGAATACAGAATGAGATTTTCACTCTGCAGCAGAGTGTGCACTGATATGAAACTTCCTGGCTGATTAATACTGCGTGCCCGACCGAGACTCGAACTCGCGACCTTTGCCTATCGCGGGCAAGTGCTCTACCATCTGAGCTACCGAAGCACGACTCACACAGTATCCTTTCTTTCAGGAGTGCTAGTTCTGCAAGTTTCGCAGGAGAGCTTCTGTAAAGTTTAGAAGGTAGGAGACGAGATACTGGCAGAAGCTAAGCTGTGAGTACCCGACGTGAGTCGTGCTTCGGTAGCTCAGATGGCGCACAGTTGCTGTAGTGTAGTGGTTCCGATACTAGACTGTTGCATGGAGAGTCCTGAGTTCAAAACTCACCTGAAGTGAAAAATTTTGCCGGCACGGTAGCTCAGAGTGTTCGGTCAGAGGGTAACGTGCCCTCTGTAATTAAAAAAACTGAGTTAACAGATCAACAACGAACTTAAATGGATGTCTTACGACGTCCGCCCGAGCAAATTCAACGAACTAAAGCGAACAAAATGAAAATTAAAAAAAAAAAAACCAACATGGTAGAGCACTTGCCCGCGAGAGGCAAAGGTCCCGAATTCGAGTCTCGGTCGGGCACACAGTTTTAATTTGTCAGGAAGTTTTGTATCAGAATAATTCATCGAATATAAAGAGATATTACACACCCACAATTTCTCGACTTGATGCAACATGTAGTAGCTTGTAGATCAGTCCCTCTCGCCAGACAGTGACATACGCGGCTGTCAGGTCGATGAAGACAGCTGTTGATTTCAGGTTGAAATAGGTGTATAAAACAATTTTCAGGTGCAATAATTGTAGAAAGAGAGAGGTTCAAATTTTACAGAATATCGTGCGTATGAGTACGTGCGGGTACCGAGCGTAGCTGGCCGCGACGTGTGCTGTGACCCGCTGTGAGGTCGAAGCAGGCGGCCAGAAGCACGCATGGGAAACGAAATGAGGGCGGAGTTTGTAAAAGGCAGAAAATCACGGCAATGGCCACTGGCGAGCAGCAAGTTTGGCGCGGCGTGGCGCTGGTCGGGCCGCGAGTAATGCGCGGTTAGCGTCGGCCGGGCCCCGGCCGAGCTCCCAGCCGGCCGCCGACCGCGGCAAGCAGAGGCGCGGGCCCGCCTGTCTGTCGCAATTAAAACTTTAAGGCGGGTCGATGTGTCCTCCCCCGCCCCACCCCCGGGCCGCTCTTCCTCCCTTTTATCCGGCAGGAAGGAATCTGCAGGCGGGCGGCCGGCTGCAGCTGCGCGGCTCCCGCCGCCGCCGGACACGAGAGCGCAGAAACTCGGCCGTGCCGGGCTGGGCCGCCTCTGACCGCCGCACCGGCTGCGCGCCACTCACAGTCCCATCCGTTAAAAATACCCCGCTCCACCGGCGCTCTGTGTCCCGGATGAAAACTCAAGATTTTAGACGGCTCAGCTGAGGGAATGTGAAGAGCAGCGTTCCGATAAAGCCAGTGAGTTCGATGCAGCAGGATGGAACTAGAAGAGCGACAAACAAACCACTCGACTTCTGGCTCAGCAGTTCTGTGTTACTTGCCGGAAATATTATTTGGAATTGAAACTTCCTGGCAGATTAAAACTGTGTGCCCGACCGAGACTCGAAATCGGGACCTCTGGCTTTCGCGGGCAAGTGCTCTACCAACTGAGCTACCGAAGCACGACTCACGCCCGGTACTCACAGCTTTACTTCTGCCAGTATCTCGTCTCCTACCTTCCAAAAATTACAGAAGCTCTCCTGCGAACCTTGCAGAACCAGCACTCCTGAAAGAAAGGATATTGCTGCGGCTAAGCCAAGTCTCCGCAATATCCTTTCTTTCAGGAGTGCTAGTTCTGCAAGGTTCGCAGGAGAGCTTCTGTAAAGTTTGGAAGGTAGGAGACGAGATACTGGCAGAAGTAAAGCTGTGAGTACTGGGCCTGAGTCGTGCTTCGGTAGCTCAGATGGTAGAGCACTTGCCCGCGAAAGGCAAAGGTCCCGAGTTCGAGTCTCGGTCGGGCACACAGTTTTAATCTGCCAGGATGTTTCATATCAGCGCACTCTCCGCTGCAGAGTGAAAATCTCATTCTGGAAACCTCCCCCAGGCTGTGGCTAAGCCAAGTCTCCGCAATATCCTTTCTTTCAGGAGTGCGTCTGCCTTCGCCAGTGACACAGTGCGGACCGTGTTGCCTGCCGGCCGCGCTGTGGTGCGCGCGCCTGTTTGTTTACGCCGGAGCAGCTTCGCGTGTAAAAATCGATCCACAGGAAGTCGTGGGAATCAATTTATCGCTCGTTTCAAGCGTCGTCTATGTCAAGCTTGTTGACGAGGCTGCTAGCGAAAGACTTCTACAACGACCACCGAACGGGTGTCGTTTCTGTCATGCCGACGGGAATGTTGGTGCGGTTACAGTCGATCACGCGGGCATGGGGATCCGCACTATACGAGTCTTCGAACTTCCGTTTGAGGTCCCGTCTGAACTTGTTACCGACGCCTTTCGACCATACGGTACAGTTCTATCCCATGTGGCCGAAAAATGGACGAGTTTTACCACGTACCCCGTTTTAAATGGGGTGAGACAAATACGGATAGAACTGCGCAAGCACGTCCCCTCTTATTTGTCGAGCGATTATAATCTATGATGGGCAACCTCGCACTTGCTCGGGGTGCGGGAAAGAAGGTCACGTCCGCTCGGAATGCCTCCAGCGGCGTTTAGTGCAAACTCCACGGGATGACGTTCAGGCGCCACAACCGACGACTGTCTTACCGTTGACCTTTGTGGAAGCCCTGAGAGGCGACGTGAGGGAGACTTCCGATGGGCACCAGCAGCTGCCCCCTATAGAGAACATGGACACCAACGGACTGGAACTCCGACCACCGGTTCCACCACAGCAGACACAGGACACCACACAGGAGATGCAGCTGACGGCCGCTCCAGGCTCATCCGTGGTGGCTGCCAGTGCTTCCACCGAGAGCGTGATAGGCCAGGCCCAAGACGGAGGATACGCTACCCCAACAGCCGATGCGGAAGCAAGGCAACGGAAACAGCGTTCGCCGAAGAGGAGAAAGAAGCGTCGACTGACTTCTGCTGACGATAGCCATAGTCCCGAGGGGACAGTGGACGACAACGACAGTATCGACCTGAGACCAGTGGATTCAACAGATACCGAGATGACGATGCAGGAACTACACAGCGACGATAACTTGAACTCTCCTTCTGGTGACCGGAAGGCGGAAGTGGAGATGACAACTCTCCAACATCAGAGCGATGACAACGTTACCTCCCATCCTTCGACCAGTTCCGGAAATATGCTGGGGGACTGGGTGCAAGAAAATGACCAACAGGAACAGGATGAAAATACGAACGCGACGATTGAGGACAGTCCTGGCCAGAGGCCGGGAGGGGTCGGGAAATTTTGACCAACTTAGTGTGTTGAGGAGCGCCGGGGGTGCAGATGGACGCTTAATGACACCGCCCTGCAACTGATGAACACAAGCCAGGCGTACCGCATTGCCACGATAAACATTAATGGCATACGGACACCGCTTAAAATTCAAATGCTGAAAGATATGTTACGCGCTGCGGACGTGGATATTGTACTCCTACAAGAAGTGCGTTTCACATCGCCGCCAGAGTTCTACGGTTACGAGGCACATTATTCAGTGCACGATGAAAGTGGATGCAGTGTGGCGATTCTCACCAGGGAAGGAATAGGACTGGAGGACGTCAGGTCTCTCCCTTCGGCACGTGGCATAGCGATCACTGTCGACGGCGTTCGTTTCATCAATTTATACGCACCATCTGGCTCCACAAAACGAAGAGAAAGGGCGACTTTTTACACCGAAGAGATAGCACCGTTGTTCGCTGGACGCTTTAATAACTATATAGTGGGCGGCGACTTTAATTGTGTCGTCGACAAAAAGGACCAAGTACCTCATTATGTGCCATGCATGGAACTGCGTGCGTTGATTACCGAAATGGCGCTTCTGGATACCTGGGAACTGCAGCATGGTGACAGACCGGGTTATACGTTTGTCACGGGACACTCGGCGAGTAGACTTGATAGAGTGTACGTGACACGAGCTCTACGGACGACGATACTGGGTGCCGAAATCTGGCCAGCGGCTTTTACGGATCATATGGCGTACGTCTGTACGATTTCACTAACGCGTCAGAAGATATGGCGGAGTAAAGGTCACTGGAAAATGAATTGTGCACTTTTATGTGACACTGAATGTCACCGCTCGATAGAGGCGGCGTGGGAGACCTGCGTTCGCCGCCAACGAGCATACACCTCGGTTCTCCAGTGGTGGATTAAATGCGCAAAACCAACGTTACGGAGAACGTTGATACGATACGGGCAGGACAAATCGCAGTGGAACCGCACAACGGCTGATTTTTATTTTACAGCCCTGAGGGAGCTGATGACCCAACAACCATCGCTGGAAAGGCACACGGCCAAGCGCAGGATAAAAGCCAAGTTATTACAGCTGACGAGACTAAGAATGGAAGGTATAATGGTCCGGGCGAGATTGGCGGACACAGTTGCTGCCGAAACCCCCTCCATGCACCACGTGGTACGTGAACGCCAACGACGACGCAGGACGTTGATCAGGGAACTAATCTCTGATACTGGCCAGCAAGTTGTGCACCAGCGTGATATTGCGCATGTGTTTACCGACTATTTCCGCCAGTTATATGGACCTGTACATGTGAACCACGAGACACTACATGATGTCATCTCGGAAATGCCAGATAGAGGACCACCACTGGATGCAGAGACTTTCATCACAGCGATAACAGAGGACGAGCTGACAGACGCAATTGTCAGGAGGGCTCCGAACAAGTCCCCAGGACAGGACGGCTTCCCAATTGAATTTTACCGCGCCTTTGCATACCTCATGGGACGGACCTGGATTCAGATGTACAATGAACTCCTGTTACCGCAGACTGAGATACCTGCCGACTTCACAGAGGGTATCATCATCCCAATACCCAAACCACGCGGTGGCAGAAATCCAGGAGATTATAGACCACTCACTCTCTTGAACTGCGACTATAAGATTTTCGCGCGCATCCTTGGGGCTCGGCTGCGGTCTTCACTTTCTGATAGACTCCTCATAGATCAAACTTGCCTCGGCGGTAAGAGCAACGTACATACGGCGCTCAGTGACTACCGAGATATCATCGCATTCGCAGCGGCATGCCGAGTGCGTGGGGCACTCGTCGCTATTGACTTCGATCATGCGTTCGACAGAGTGGATCATACCTTTTTGCATGCGGTGATGGGCAGATTGGGAATCCCACAGGCCTTCATCCTAGTGATCATGCGACTGTTACACGGCGTACGATCAAAGGTCTCGCTGAATGGGCGGGGCACTGACTACATTGTTATTTCAAGGTCAGTTCGTCAAGGTTGCCCCCTTTCGATATTTTTGTATGCAATGGCTTTGGAACCCTGTCTATATGGTCTCCGAAGACGGTTGGAGGGAGTGCCGTTGCCACAACTGACCTTTCATTGCCGCGATTATGCTGACGATGTGATGCTGGTGGCACGGACAGGCGAAGAAGTACGTACGGCGTTGGCATGGATACAGCGATACGGAATGGCGGCAGGAAGCGTGCTTAATCTACAAAAATCACTCTGCATGAATGTCGGTCGAGGATTACAACCGGGGGAGGAAGGCCCGCTCATCTTAGTTAAGACCATAAAATGCCTAGGTATTACGTTCCACACGGATGTGCAGCGGACAGCAGCGGATAACTACCGACGCATATTGAAGCTGATGCGGACAATGGTGCTGTTACAGAAATTAAGAGCGTTGGATATGATTCTGAGGGTGACCTATGTTAACGTATACCTAGCACCGAGACTCACTCACGTAGCGCATGTCCTGCCTTTAACGCGCACAATGGCATCACGGATGCAAGCAACTTTCGGAACCTACGTGAGTGTGGGACACCTGTTTAAGATCCGATACACAACGCTTACGCTACCACCTGGAGAGGGTGGACTTGGTCTAGTGAACGTATATGAAAAGGCACGGGCGTTATTCGTCAGTACGATCTTCCGACAGTGGCGCGGTCAATTCCGCAATATCTCGGGTGCGTTGGCCGATGTACTAGCGCCCACTTCAATGCTGCCCCCAGTCGATGTGGGCCATATTTCATCGAAGCTGTCACATTTCAAGTCTTTTTTTTTTTGGAGCTTAGCTATGTCAGAGATTCCTTCCCAACAACACGACTACTGACGACGCGAGACGTATACCAACTCTTACTGCGCCGGTGCCCCAGGAATACCCTGGAAAAGAAGTACCCAGACAAGAACTGGCGACAGATATGGCGCGTGTGGTGATAAATAGGAAGTTCGCAACGAATCAACGGCGGCACGCAATTCATTTGGCAGACACTCCACTATGTTTAGGCTGCGCAACAGTGGACACTGATGAACATCGTTTAGCATGTGGTGGGACGGCTCCAGTGTGGCACTTGGCACAACAGATATTGGCGTTCCTGTTACGCTCCGCCCCTCACACAATTTCATCAGACACACTTTTTTTCCCCGAAGAATCTTATTTCCCGGTCCAAAAAACCAATGCAGTGACATGGGTGCGGGGAATGGTGGTGGGCTACGTGTATAAAGAATCGGAAAAGGACAAAATTGATTTTTGGCATTTTCTCCTGGATGGACACACGAAGCTGCAATAGCATAAGAAATATAGGCAAGACTTCGCTAATTACTTGCGACTTACATTTACCGACCCGCCGGCCAGATGGGGTGTGACGGGTGAGAGATGAGATAGACGAAGAAGCCGAGATAGACATCGATCACACTTACGGACCCTTAGTTAATTTCGAGAAGACGACCCAGTCTTACACCAACGTCTGGAGAACGAGTCGATAGATGGCTCTCTTGCTCTGTCGAACGTCGGGTCGTGAGCAGGTGTCGCCCCCGACACGAATTTCATTTCATTGCTACAGGAGCATGTTTCTTTTGTATTTGTACTATCCGCAATGTCTTCATGTCTTTCATTTGGGCATTTTCAGTTTTATTCATTTCCTTAATCAATTAATTTTCTAATTAGCCACTATTTGTCAACATATGGACTTTGTAGACACTTTTTATGCGATAGTACAACAACATGTATGTCAGCAAAGGTGGTAAGCCTGACATTGGATACAAACAAAAAAAGAAAAAAGAGAAAAAAAACAAACAAACAAAAACAAAACAAAAAAAAAGATGGTAGAGCACTTGCCCGCGAAAGGCAAAGGTCCCGAGTTCGAGTCTCGGCCGGGCACACAGTTTTAATCTGCCAGGAAGTTTCATATCAGCGCACACTCCGCTGCAGAGTGAAAATTTCATTCTGGAAACCTCCCCCAGGCTGTGGCTAAGCTAAGTCTCCGCAATATCCTTTCTTTGAGGAGTGCTAGTTCTGCAAGGTTCGCAGGAGAGCTTCTGTAAAGTTTGGAAGGTAGGAGACGAGATATTGGCAGAAGTACAGCTGTGAGTACCGGGCGTGAGGTGTGCTTCGGTAGCTCAGATGGTAGAGCACTTGCCCGCGAAAGGCAAAGGTTCCGAGTTCGAGTCTCGGTCGGGCACACAGTTTTAATGTGCCAGGAAGTTTCATACCAGCGCACACTCTGCTGGAGAGTGAAAATCTCATTCTGGAACCCCCCCCCCCCCCCCCCCCCAGGCTGTGGCTAAGCCATGTCTCCGCAATATCCTTTCTTTCAGGATTGCTATTTCTGCAAGTTTCGCAGGAGAGCTTCTGTAAAGTTTGGAAGGTAGGAGAGACGAGATACTGGCAGAAGTAAAGCTGTGAGTAGCGGGCGTGAGTCGTGCTTCGGTAGCTCAGATGGTAGAGCACTTGCCCGCGAAAGGCAAAGGTCCAGAGAGGCGTCGTATGCTGCTGCAGGCCTGGCTGTACTACAGGTTTCAAAATAACAATATAGAAAAAAAAACACGCTGGAGGAGGTTGTCGCGCAGTGGCCTTCGTGTCTGCTCTGGTGACGTCGACATCCTGCCTTCCGTGTACGGGTGTCGTTATCGAACCCGAACTTCTACCTGTGGAGGAACGCCGGCCTGGTTGGGCCCCTCTGTCCGCTCTTCACTGGTTGTCCGCGGGAGGCGGATGGCAGTCTAATAATCACCTGCGTTGACGAAGGCAAACAAACAGTAACCACCATGGGGCAGTGGAGCCGCCGTTCGGCGAGGGCTTGAGTCCGGGAGCAGTTCGGCTGGGCCGGTATCTGCTGGGACGACTGGGGACGGCTCAGAATTGTGCACAGCAGTCCCGGACATACGACGAATTGCGCCGAGGGAAAGGAGAAAAGAACTTAAGTGTGAATGTTTCGAGTTGCTCGTCCTTTGTGATTGAGTTCATCCAGTCGTCCTTCCTGCCTTGTGGCCACCGCTGTGGAAGTCCTCTGTTCTGTTCACTGGTGCAATTCTGACAGTGCAGATTCTTCCACGCATCGTTGCTAACCGGGGTAGTGGTGTATTTTGGTAGTTATGTGTGTATGTTTGCACTTCTAGGTTTTGGTAGTTCATCCTCCCGCCCTGTTGTTACAGAGTTTCGGGTGGGGAGTTAGTTCCTTGTGTCCCAAGATCTAGTGCTGTATTATTATGGTTAATTCTAGTTCAGTCTAGTGTTCTGTTAATCCCTGGGTACATGTGTCCGCCGTACTATTTGCGCTGAATTTATTCTAAGTGAGTTGCACTGACAGTAGTTTGGGGTTTTAGTCCTGTCACGGAGCTGATAAGGGTTTCGGCTTGTCAGTTGGAGGGTGTTGCCTTAGAGGCTTGTTAACATTGGCATGCCAGCGTTGTCTAGCGCTACCGGGACCTAAAGAAGAACATGAAGTAAGATCTGTTCTGAAGCTATGCTGGATCTTGCGCTCTTGGGATTTTTGGTTTTGTTTGATCACGACTATTTGGGTGTCAGGAATATGAAACTGTGTTGTTAATGTTTGGCTTGAACAGCGGATACGCGGCTATTTTAGTACGTGTGTAGTGGCATGGCGTCCTCGTGAAGACGTGCCTTCTAGATTGCTATTGCGTCTCCTCAAAGTGTAATTTCCACCTTACTAAAACCCCCTTGTTAAAAGGGAGGAAGAAAAAAAACTTTAGAAATACCTTCCATTTGCATTAACTACCTTACCTGTCGCTTAAGTAAATATCTGCTCAGTGATTAAGCTAATGGGAGCACCTGTGTAAAAGCAACTAGCGCACTTCTGTTATGGCGGCCCTCGTGCCTATTTTGGTCCGAAAGATTGTATAAACAGGCTTACATGCTCCGTATCGAACTTCTGATGTTGTTTTTTGAGTGGTTATGTATTATTAAAATTGATTATAGTACAACCGTTTGTATTTTACCAACCGTGCTTGTAAGTTATTAATGTGATTGGCTGGAATGTAATACGAAAGTTTTAGGACCATAGGTTGTCTAGGTAGAAATTTTGAAACCATGCTGTGTTGTGAATTCATGTATTTATGTTTTAGATTGCAATGAGAATTTAAATGTGGTAAACCCACGCTTGGTGATTAATAATTAAAGATTTAAGAGTGCGTTCACTTAGCGCTTACTTATGTGTTATTTTTAAAAATTATAATAGGCGTTTTAGTTTCTTAAATTAAAGCCTTCCAATCCGAAAGTGGTGGCCCTCCCATTTTGGGCAATTGTAAGCATCGAAGCTGGATTTACGTAGTTGGTGTTATGTATTGTACGTTATGAATAAATTATTTATGTGTTAAATCACGTCTGATATATCAATTCCTTGGCCCCGTCCACACCTTGGTCATAGTCCTTTAATATTAAATGATCAGACCAACCGTTCCAAATGGGTTAGTTATAAATTGCTGTCAACCTTTGTGTCGGAGATGAGAGGGAGAGAATCTCCTTGGTTTGAAGCAAATGAGTTTCCTGAAAATAGGTTACAGAATTGCAATGGGCATGAAAGATTGGTTAGTTTCCAGCAAGTTTATTCTCACATATACTTATGTGAGGTGTTGGACCATAAACCCCTTAGTAAGATTCAGTCTATTTATTCGGACTTGCTACTTCAAAGCTAATTGCCACTACATATAAGAAACAAGTAGAAAGCAATCACTTGTTCTTGGTTAGCACTGAAATCTCTCTGAGTAATGGAGACAAAGACTGACAGCCTCTGTTCAACACTATTCCAAAGAAACTCTAAAAATCCTACTTGACCTGCAGTTCCTGAGTGTCCACCAGAATCTATCACCGTCTTCTCGTAGTTGAAGTCTTTATCAGCTGTATCGGCTGCTATGGGCCTACTCGGCCCCGCTGGCGTCTCGCTGCGGAATCTCCAAACAGCCAACACTGTCTCTGAATCTGCATCTGAATCTCTGCTTCCATCTATTCCGCTGCCCCGCTATTTATTTCGTTTCTCATGTACTTGGTTGCACACGAGTTAATTTGTTTCACACGACCCTTTCATTTCTAAGTGATCGGATTGCACAAGAACGCCTATGGTTCCACACGACACTCTCGATTCTAATTGGCCGGCTTGCGCAAGAATGCCTTCGGTTCCAGACGACACTTTCGTTTCTAGCTGCACACAATTTGGTTTCACACGTGTCTTTTCCACACGTGACTGACACTCTCTCTTGCTGTATTATCGCCCTGGTATTTGCGTCTTCCATTGTGTGAGTTTGATTCATGCTGCTTCCTCTGGAAGGAAGTCAAACACTAAGGTATTTGATCAACAAGCCATACTTGGCAGCCTCCGCCGCTTATCTTGTCCCTACGTCCTGGTGGACTATTTCTTAATGTCGGCTGGCTGTTTGCCTATGGAGCCTGGACTCATATTATGGTCACAAAAGCAAGAATAAAAATTAAAATTTTCTACAGTCACAACAAATAGTACACCTGGAAGGACGACTCCAATTTTGATATGATGACGGCAATGCTATCTGGGGAATAGTAGGTGTACTGACGATAGTTTTAGCGTCGTCCGCCAACATATAGCATAGTGCCATAGCTACCAGAGTGCCTTCTATGTCTTCTATTTAAGAGAGAATACTCACAACAAGAAGGCTCAGTGTGGCGTAAACGTGTGAAACAAGCAAGCAATCACGCCAAGCAGAGGGTTTCGTGCTTCCTACCGCCAACTGAGCGAGATTGAAAGGGGTCAAATTGTGGCGTTCCGAGTGGCCAGATACTCCTTTCGATGAATTACCACGCAAGTTGGACGTGATGCGTCAGTTACGCAACGATGCTTGTATCAGTGGTCACTTGAACATTCTCACACCAGTAGACGCAGATCTGGATGCCTTGGACGCCCACCAAGATCGTCGTCTTGTAAGGACAGACAGCACACCTACCACAGCACAGGTAAAAGGGCTTGTGACACCAGACGTGTCAACACGACCTTTTGCGAACCAGATACTAACAATGGGACTACGGGCACGCACACCTCATGGCCGTCTTCCACTCGCCCCACAGCATCGACATGAATGGCTAGCCTGGTGCCGTCAGAGGATCCCTTGGTAGATGGGATGGCGCGTGTGGTCCTCAGCGATGGAAATAGATTCTTGCTGCACGCAGCTGATGATCGTTTGCCTGTACGACATAGATCTGACGAGTGCCATCTCGTAGAGGTCATTCCTCCAGGGAACACTGGTGACATTCTAGGCCTTCTGGTCTGGGATACGATAAGCTGCAATCTCGTTCTCCTTTCTTGTTTCTGGAGGGCACGCTAATCAACGCTCGGAATGTGCACAATATTTTAGACCTGTTCTTTCGCCTTTCTTGCAAAATGACGGTGATATGGTGTTCCGTCGGGATAATGTTCGCCTACACACTATCCCTGAAACTCGACGCACTCTTCAAGACATGCAACAACTTCCCTGGCCAGCACGAACTCTGGAGTTGTATCCAATCGACCACATGTGGGATACCACAGGACGAGAAGAGACTCGTGTGACTTGTAACAACAATTATTATAGAACATCATGAACAGGTCGAGCAGGCGTGCCGTAGCGTATCCCAGGACAGTATTCGCCAACCTTACGATTGACTGGATGTCAGAGACAGCACCTGTATTGCCTCCAGCGGAGGCTACAGCATGTATTAATACGGGTGTTTCTGCATGGGTCGGTATCTCATACCTCGCAACCTTTTCTGCTACTGATCTGTAAATGTAATATTTTCATCTACTCCATATTCACTGTTGCAACAACAAATCTTGAGTGAATTGGAGATCTCTGAAAGGGAGTATTAATGTTCTTGTGGCAGTGTGTGTTTCTGATTCGTTCCGACTACATCACTCCTAAACGATGTAGAAAATTCTCAAGTACATACGAAAATTGTCGTTCTCGTTTTTGGAAGAACCATTTTGTTATCCACTGTCTTTGCAGGACGAGCTGAGAGAGGAGCTTGAGACCTCCAAATACCATGCGCGTGTAGAACAAAAAGGACCGTCAAAGCGATCTGAAAATTGACTACTCAGGCGGATATGTGACTTCGCAAATATCACTGGAAGTACACATTACTTACAATTACGTAAGACTCTCTAGAAAGGAATATCCTGATGCTCGTATTTCATTGAATATGGGAAGAGAAGTGACAATTCAAGACCAACGATAGTTGCTAATAAGTAATTGTCGACTTAAAGAATGTGAGCTGGATAATTGAGGTTTGCGGACTTGCCCATATTTAATTTTGCAGAGTGCTAGGGAAGAGCGATAAAACTAATGGAAACGTTTTGGTGATAGGTCAGATGTAAGGAACAACAATATTTGATGAGACTTTGCATGAAAATCTACTTGTGTGCACAAGTGATGACAACTGCTAGTAGGTTGGGTGCTCACTGCAGCACTGCCAGGTGACCAGAGGAACCTTAGACGCCACTGTTATCAAATACTACGTTTCTCTCGGGCACAGTTTAGATAAGAACAGCATCTGACGTCACCCGGTGAAGAAATGCGCTGTAGCACTCTTGTGGACATCCATCTGCCAATGCTCTTCGTCTATCAGCCTAGTAACTAACACCGTGGAAAACAACCTTCAGGTGATTATTAATCCGAAGAATAAATTATCATCCTCTTTTGCATTCATCGGGTGAGAATCAAAGATATTATTTCAGAATACGTTTTATGAAAATCGGCTGCAATCACTCTTGCCGTAGTCCAAAACAGATACATTTTGTCGACATAAAAGAAAATTGCAAGTAAGGACCAAGAAAGTTCGCAGGTTCAAATATATAACGGTTTATTAGTCAGGGAATGATGAAGCGGTTTCTGCAGGAAACCCTAGCATGGACAGCTGCAGCAAACTTGTCTTTGGACTGAAGACTACTAGAACAAAATCATTAATTGCAACATATTGCAACTAGTGTGTTTAATATTTTTGGTAAATATTAGCTGCAAATGACTCTAATTAATGTTCTTAATATCTGCACCCATATTTCTAAATGAATTATAATTTATCATACATATAAGAAAATTTCCGCGGTTTGCAACTCAATGTTTTATTTCTGTCTACCGAAACGTGTATTGCCTGTCCATGTTCAACATTTACAGTGGTCTACAGGAAAAAAAGTTTATTGACTTCTACATATTTTTACAGCAGATCTGTTACGATTCTTGGCAGCTCATTCAAATTATCTAAGTATATAAAATGATATGGTTGTGTTTTTTACACTTACATTCCTTTTATGTACTTCTCGTGTATGCTTGCGTTCTTCTCCGAATATGTCGCACACATAAGACACGTATCCAATTGACAGATCACCTTCAAATGTTTCACTTCGCATGACCTACAGTGAAGCACACTATACACAATCTTGCTTCGATTTTGTAGGGTTGGCTGGCGTATCATGGAAGCTGTACAGTGTGATAATATAGTGATGTTGGGGTGGGGTCGAGGGAGGTTGTGTCTATGTGTGTGTGTGTGTGTGTGTGTGTGTGTGTGTGTGTGTGTGTGTGTGTGTGTGTGTGTATGTGTGGATGTGTATGTAAGAGAGAGAGAGGGGAGAAAGTTAAAAACAACAGTTGAGAAACATATGAATTAAGATGTTGTACTCGCAAGTTTGAATACATTGGCATGACTACAAGACATTCAACTGCCAGATACAAAGAACATATGACACTAAGGAGTTAAAGTACCCACTCCACATACGCAGAACATCTAATAAAAGAAAATTACCACTATTCTGGACTAAAGACTAAAATGGCAATCTTATGCCACAATTACCAAAGAAAGGGGAGAATATTTCATACAGAACGCCATAAATAACAATGAAGATACACTACACGACAGAAAAGCAGTAACTGACGGGTAACATGCTCACTGTTTCATACACTGACGGAAAAAAGTCGCAGCACCAAGAAGAAGGTGTGCAACGTAAAAGTAAGGAGGTAGGTGTGTTTCTACAACTGAAAGGTGATGTATAGTCAAATTTCGTGACAGTTGCATAAGAGTGATGATAGTAGTACCCCTATGAGATGCAAATCAGGTGTGCTTTAAATACTCGCTATAACAGTCGTGGGCAACAGCTTTGAGACTGGACATGGTGACTGATGTTAGTTAAGAATACCTTTAAGGTGACAAAGACGCCATTATCAGTACACCACTGAGTTTGAACGATGTCGTGTAATATGACCACGAGAAGCGGAAAGTTCCTTCTGCGATATTGCAGGACTTGGCACGAATGTAGCTACTGTACATGATTGCTGGCAACGATGGTCACGAGAATGTACGGTAGCTAGATCAACGGGCTCTGGACGGCCACATGGCTGTGCTAAGAGGGAAGAACATCATGTTCAGCGTATGGCTCTGGCGCATTGTACTGCATCTGCAGCAGCAATTTGAGCAGCAGTTACACACAGTGACACATGTCAGTTACTTGAAGGACAACTCTGACACCCGCCCTGCAGCGTGCATTGCTGCGGCCCCAAACCACCGCCATTCGCGACTTCAGTGGTGTCAAGCGAGAGTCATTGGAGGATAGGGTGGAGGTTTGTTGTATTTTCTGATGAAAGGTAGTTCTGCCTCTGTGCCATTGGTGGCCGTGCGTTGGTTGAGGGCTAGTTGAGGGCTTGCAACCAACCTGTCGGGGTGCTAGACACACTGGACCTACACCGGAAATTATGATCTGGGGTGCGATTTTGTATGATAGCAGGAACACTCTCGTCATTATCCCAGGCACCCAAACTGCAAATTTGTGCGTCGGTCTGGGGATTCCGCCTTTTGTGTACCCATTCATGAACAGAATTCCAGGAGGTGTTTCCCGACAGGATATCATATACCGCTCTTGTAACCCAACTTCCGCTACACAGTGTCGACACGTTGTCTTGGTCTACTCGATCACCAGGTCTGTTTCCAGTCGAACACATATGGGACATTACCGGATGAAAACTCCAGTGTCATCCACAAGCAACATTGACCGTCCCTGTATTGACCAATCAAGTCCAACAGACATGCAACTCCATTCCACAAACTAACATCCGGCACCCGTAAAACACTATGGATGCATGTCTGCATGTTGCGTACAACATTCTGATCGTTACACCAGTTATTTATGTACCAGAATTTCATGTTTGCAACTACTTATCTTGCGCTTACATTAAGCTGTGATCTTGCAATGTTAATCACTGAAATATGTTATCTAGACCAACGTATTCCTGGCAGTACATTAGCTTTTATTTTAAGCGTGTGTGGTGATGCGTTTTTTTATTCTGACAGTGTAAATCACCACAAAAAAATCACCCACAGACACACAGTCTCCACCACACATCCTGTCTCCATCCGTATCCCAACACCCCACTTCAGTCTCACCACCTACAGCTCCCATGACCCCTCAGTCAGAGCTACAGCAGGTGCGCAAGAGGCTGTGCAGTGTGCTAGAGTATAGGTAATGTGCAATGAAATATTTAAATGTGACGAATTAATTGGACAGCTGTACTCTATGTGCATCTGATACATACAGAAAAACACAAAGAAACGACCACATATTTTTAAATATTACATAATCGAAGACAAATGGAAAATAATGAAACAGAAGTCGAGCATTACCATCCATCAATACGAAGTCTGGGCCCACAGCAACTAGTTACAACAGCGCATGAGATCCCAAGATCTCCTCGCGGTACCTGACAGCAGTTAAATCTTGCTGATTCGCCCCTACAATTTCATGAAGAGGTGTTCTAGAGGTCGACATAATCCCTGCCCACACCATTAGGAATCCTACTCGATATCTGTCTCTTTCCACAACGTTTGGGTCCATAAATCGTGTTCCACGTGCCCTCCAGATGCGAATCCACGATAATCACTGTCCAGATAAAATATAGACTCATCCGTGAAAAGAACATTGGCCCACCGTTCGACTGTCCAGGTGGCATGTTGAAGGTTCCACTCTAGACGTTCACTTCTGTAAAGACACGCCAGAGGTAAACAGACAGAAGGCCTCCAACAGCAAAGGCCACTCTGCTGAAGCCTTCTGTACATCGTTTACCTCGATACTCCACGTCCAGGTGACGCTGCGAGGTCATATGGCAGTTTCAACGCAGTAGTAAGGCGGTACCGTCGTGCAATTACAGCCAAATAATGGTCCGCTCTTTCTGATTTCACACGTGGTCAGCCGTGTCCTGGTCTCCAGGATACAGTTTCCGTCACCTCATCAGAGAAACAACAGAACGATTCACGTTAAGCAATAGGGCCACATCAGTTTGCGACACTCCTGCTGCCATTCTTCCTATAGCCCTCTACAGCGTCTTCTCAGTGCCATACTGTAACGTCTGTGACTGTGTACATAACGATTGTGGATGTGGGACTACCTACAAACACTACTCCGCTTGACAGATACCAGGACGTCATTGCTAAGAGTGCTTATCCGTTGATAGCAATGCCATCTTCCGTGCAGAACACTATCTTAACGACATCTGTTGACAGTTTCTATGATCATATTGTGACTTAGACACAGGACGGGGAAACACCAGTTTGTTGCTTTAATTTTGGACACCAGTGTACCAGCAGTACTCTCATCCCATCGAACATTTTGTAGATAAACTCAATGCGGCAGCTCTGCGTGAATGAGGTGCGTGTCTCCTTGTTTCGACAGACGCTTTTTCAATGTCTTCTCTGTGGCGTGGCAGGCGACCTGACGAGCGAAATGAGCACTATAAGACGCAGTACAGGAAGTGGTCCTCATTGTTTTCAGTCTAAATAGCCAGCTGAGTACCTCGAACATTTTTGACATCCTCTGTCAATCCCATCCGGGAAAAATCATATACCACCCAGAAATGGACAAGCGTAGTGGAGACGATCTTTTTCGTAGTCTTGTTCCATCTTGTAAGTGTTCTGGCAATAAATGGAAATCTTTCGTTAGCTTTCCCTTCAACATTGTGTATGTAACCATCTCAGTTTAAGTTATTTAGATTGTAATACCTAAGTATTTAGTTGAATTTACAGTCTTTAGATTCGTATATTTTCACTATGTGATCAAAACTACCCGGACACCCCTAAAAACATACGTTTCTCATATTAAGTGCATTGTGCTGCCACCTACTGCCAGGTACTCACCATCAGCGACCTCAGTAGTCGTTAGACATCATGAGAGAGCAGAATCGGTCGCTCCGCGGAACTCACGGACTTGGAACGTGGTCAGGTGGTTGGGTGTCACTTGTGTCATAAGTCTGTACGCGAGATTTCCACACTCCTAAACATCCCTAGGTCCACTGTTTCCGATGTGTTAGCGAAGTGGAAACGTGAAGGAACACGTACAGCACAAAAGCGTACAGGCCGACCTCGTCCGTTGACTGACAGAGACCGCCAACAGTTGAAGAGCGTTGTCATGTGTAATAGTCAGGCATCTATACAGACCATCACATAGGAATACCAGACTACATCAGGATACACTGCAAGTACCATGACAGTTAGGTGGGAGGTGAGAAAACTGGGATTTCATGGGCGAGCGATTGCTCACAAGCCGCACATCACGCCGGTAAATGCCAAACGACGGCTCGCTTGGTGTTTAGAGTTAATTACCACTTTTTGCACCGTACAGATATCTTGCCTAAATCATTTTTCAGTTTGTTTTGATCTGACGACTTTACAGTAAACTACAGCATCATCTGCAGAAAGTCTAAAAAGGCTACTCAGTCCTGTGTCACTTATATAGAGCAAGGAAAGCAGTATCATTTATAAAGAACAAGGAAAGCAGAGGGCTTTTAGCATTTCCTTCCATGAGCGCCGCTTATGACTTCTGTTTTACTCGATGATATACCAGTTACTACAAATTGTAATCTTTGTGACAGTAAATCATGAAACCAGTCGCAAGGCTGAATCGATACTCCATATGCAAGGACTTAGATTAGAAGCCGCTTGTAAGGAGCGATTTCAAAAGTCTCCTGGAAATATAGAAATATGAAATCAATTTCTCATCGCCTGTTGATAGCATTCATTTCCTCACGTGGATAAGGATCTATTTGTATTCAGAAGAACGATGCTTCCTGAATCTGTGCTGTCTATGTGTTATTAGATAGTTTTCTTCGAGGTAATTCGTAATGTTGGAGCGCAGTATACTCGAAAATCTTACACCAAATAGACATTAGTTATCCGGGCCTGTAAGTCATCGGAATACTCCCGTTTCCTTTATTGAATATGGATGTGACAACGCGCAACATACCAGACTTTAGGTGCGGATCTTTCGTCAAGCAAGCTGTTGTGTATGATTGCTGGAGATGGAGCTGTTATATCGGCATACACTAAAAGGAACCAAATTAGTGTAAAATCTGGACCGGAAGATTTGCCGTTATGAAGTGATTTAAGTAGCTTTGCTACATAGAGGATATCTATATATCTACTCCTAAGTATCTCTAGTTTGCAGCTGCATTTAATTAGAATTCAGAAAGATTTATTTCGTCTTCTTTGGTGAAGGAATTTCGGAGAACCTTGTTTAGTAACTCCGCTTTCGTGGCACTTTCATCGGTAACGTCACCACTGCTGTCGCATAGTGAATGTGGACCTTGCGTCATGGCGCTGGCGTAATTTTACATACGACCAGAATCTCTTTGGATTTTCCGTCAGATTTCGAGACAGAGTTTCTCGCATTGAATTCCGCGTTAAATTTCGAGTTCTGCAAAACATCTTTGCGTTCTTAAAAATTAGGATGCTCTTTTCGTTGCTTTTGCAAAAGTGTATTGACCTGTTTTGTGTACAATGGGTGATAAATTGCCTCTCTTATTAATTTATTGGTATAAATCTCTGAATTGCCGTCGATGATATTTCTTTGAATTTAAGCCCCATCTGGTCTAAACTTACATAGTTACTTTGAAAGGAATGGGAACTGACTCGTAGCAAGTCGTCAATACGATTTTTATCTGACATTTAAATAGATATATTTAGCGTTGTTTTTGGTGAAACTGGATCACTAATCCCTGTATCCATCATGATGCTCCCTATCTACAGAATGATTTGTACCTCGAGTAGGCTCCTAGACTAATTGCTGTACATAATGTTTAGAGGAAATATTTACTCGTAGCGCAGTTCCAGGCAATGTTTTGCTCCTACCACTGACTTTGTACATGAATTTTTCCCAACTGGATTATCTGTGTCGAGGGTCAGTAAGAGGGACCAAATATTAATCGATTCTAGTTGTCAACAATATTCTTTATCCATAGTAACAAAGGCACTATCTACTTCATTTTCACTACAAGATAAAGTACTTCTAAGAGCAACAGACACTCCACCACAAACGAACTTTAATCTATACTTTTTAAACAACGTTAGGACATTGGTAAAAATTGCGGCTGACTTCCTCCGGCTTTAGCCAGCTTTCAGTATTCATAACGATTTTTGTCTCAGTGCCGGCCGCAGTGGCCGATCGGTTCTAGGCGCTTCAGTCCGGAACAGCGCTGCTGCTACGGTCGTATGTTCGAATCCTGCCTCGGACATGGATGTGTGTGATGTCCTTAGGTTAGTTAGGTTTAAGTAGTTCTAAGTCCAGTGGACTGATGACCTCAGATGTTAAGTCCCCTTGTGCTTAGAGCCATTTGAACCATTTTTGACTCAGTGATTTCTGTTAGCGCTAAGAACTCTGGTACTATCTCATAACTGCTACGACAATTTACCACTACAATACCGGCTGAACCTAGGTCTATCCTCAGCTTGCATTTGACCTGCACTCTTTGACGCTGAAGCCCTTTTTGTATTTTCCGGAGACCCTTTAATCTAAAAAGCATCCAGTCGACACCATATAGCTCCAACTTCTCTTGTTGTTGCCTGCTGTATGTGATAGACACATGATCTACTTAGGACTACAAACCGGTTGCACCTAGGTTTATCCTCAACCTGTGTTTGACTTGCGCTCTTTGACACTGAAGCCCTTTTTGTATTTTCCCAGGACCATCTAATTTAAAAAAGCATCCAGTCGACACCATATAGTTCCAACTTTTCTTGTTGTTTGTTGACTGCTGTATGTGATAGACACCTAATCTAGTAAGTGGAACCAACTACCTCACCACCCTATGACACAGGAATCTGCAGCGTACGTCCTCGCAGAATTGTCTGACCCTCTATTTCGAAACCTCCACTCGGCTCTAAACCATAAGCACACAATTGAGCCTTTCGACGATGCTATAGATAGCGTGCTCTGCCTCCACTTAGCAAGATAGCCTGGCAGTATATACCAATTCAGATACTCGCCTGAAGCCAGAAAGGATCTCTTTCGATCCTAAGTGACACACATCATTAGTACCGACATAAGCCACTATATGCAGTTAGCTACACCCTGTACTATTCATGGCATCTGAAGGAAACATTCCACATCTGGGATGACTGTCATCGGTATGCACAGAGATTGTACACTGGACTTCTTCCCCTGCTTGGCAGCTTTATCCCTAAGAATCCACATTATGAACCAACATAGGAGAACCCACATGCCAGTATTCTCACCCCCGACTGTCTCTGATTCAGGGCAACTGATTGCATCTCGTTCAGGATTTTTATCAGTCACACGTAGAGCCTGAATTCATTTTATCAGGCGTAACGGGGATGTCTTTCAATCGGCCCCCGAGAAAGTCTTTCGCTGTCTGCTACACCTCGAAACGACCTCCCACTCGACCAGTGGTGAGGTGTCAACCTCATTGCGGGCAGTGACCGAGTCTTCCACAGCGGGAGAATGATCGGAGGACATGTGAGACTGCTGGACGTCTCTTGAATAACCATGCCATGTGCACTCCAAACAATGCAACAATCTCAAGCTGCGTTACTGAAGCCAGCGCCTCCTGGAGCTGTGAGCCGCCTCCTAGACCTATGAGCGTAGGATCACCAACTCAGCCTGCATCCGAACTCAGCAATCACAGTCCCTATCCGTACTAAAGACGGCAAGACTCTACCTCTCTACACTACACAATTATCGAAATGCTGGACTGTGCCTAGCAAATACATATACACTAAGTGATCAAAAGTATCCGGACACCTGGCTGAAAATGACTTACGAGTTCACGCCGCCACCCATCGGTAATGTTGGAATTCAATATACTGTTGGCCCACTCTTAGCCTCAATGACAACTTCAACTCTCGCAGGCATATGTTCAAGCAGGTGCTGGAAGGTTTCTTGGGGAATTGAGCCCATTCTTCACGGAGTGCTGCACTGATGAGAGGTATCGATATCGGTCGGTGAGGCCTGGCAGGAAGTCAGCGTCCAAAAATATGCCAAAGGTGTTCTATAGGATTCAGGCCAGGACTCTGCTCCAGACAGTCCATTACAATAATGTTATTGACGTGTAACCACTCCGGCACAGACCGTGCATTATGAACAGGTAATCGATCATGTTGAAAATTGCAATCGCCATCCCTGAATTGCTCTTCAGCAGTGGGAAGCAAGAAGGTGTTTAAAACATCAGTGTGGGCCTGTGCCGTGATAGTGCCACGCAAATCAACAAGGGGTGCAAACCAACTTCAAGAAAACGACGACCACACCATAACACCTCCGCCTCCGAATATTACTGTTAGCACTACACACGCTGGCAGATGACATTTACCGGGTATTCGTCATACCGACACCCTGCCATTTGATCGCCACATTGTGTACCGTGATTCATCACTCCATACAATGTTTTTCCACTGCTCAATCGTCCAATGTTTAGGCTCCTTACACCAAGCGAGGCATCGTTTGACATTTACCGGCGTGATGGGTGGCTTATGAGCAGCTGCTCCACCATGAAATCCAAGTTTTCTCAGCTCCCGCCTAACTGTCATAGTACTTGCAGTGGATCCTGATGCAGTTTGGGATTCCTGTGTGATGGTCTGTATAGATTTCTGCCTATTACAAATAACGACCCTCTTCAACTGTTGGCGATCTCTGGCAGACAACTGACGAGGTCGGTCTGTACGCTTATGTGCTGTAGGTGACCCTTCCACTTTTCCACTTCACTATCACATCGGAAACAGTCGACCTAGGGATGTTTAGGAGTGTGGAAATCTCGCGTACAGACGTACGACACAAGTGACACCTAATCACCTGACCACATTCGAAGTCCGTGAGTTCCGTGGAGCGGCAGTAGGTGGCAGCACAATGCACCTAATATGAAAAAAGTATGTTTTAGGGATTTTACAGATACTTTTGATAATGTAATGTATATACAAGGAATTTAAGAACTAAACTACAATGGCATTTGATGTCATAACTAAACGGGGCGTTGCGAATATGTAGGATCCTGCTGATTTGGAGAACAACATGGGCAGTAGTGGTTACAATGGAATGCGATAAGGACCCCTAAACCCCATAGACTCATTTGCTTACTAAATTTCCCTTCCAAAATTTAGGAGCATCTGCTTTGTGATCGTTTGCAGGGAAATAGGGAGCTATTGAGTGTGAACCAAAGCCAATATTGATTCGGTACAGAAAAGGAAAGTCTGTGGATGATGCAGTTAACTGAGTTCTTCAGACTGTCGAAAATTGGACTGCGACATATACAGTTGCAATCTTGATTGATATGACAGGGTCAATCGATAATCTCTCTTGGCTTGCGATGTTCGCACGTCTCCGAGATCTTGGGGTCCCCAAATGTCAGGGTAAGACATTTGTCGATTACTATTGTGGCCTGTAGCGACTAGTGTCTTGTGGAGCGGAGCAAGCTAACCAAAAAGATTAACAAGAGCTGTCCTCAGGTCTATATAAGTGGTCCATTGTTCAGGGATCTTAGTGTTGAACGCCCATTAGACGAGGCAGATACTGTTTAGGGTATTGTTGCATACGCAGATGTCACCCTACTAGTTGTCTGCGGATTCAACGGCGAAACTTGAAGAAAAGACGAATGATGTGCAACAATCGATCACGGGCAAAAGACGACTACAGCTGTTCATAAAACCACATAAATACTTTGGAAATGAATAATTTCTTTCGCCAGAAATCCCTCCGTGAGATTTGACGGAATCCCTATAAAAGTCGAGGAAAGAAACTTAGTAGAACATATAAAATCTGTTAATCAGAGTGTGGCTGCAATTACGCACAATACTGCCCGTGCTTGCACTGCCAAATGTAAATCTGGTTGTACGTTGTACAGTTGCAATCACGAAGGTGTCTTCGATGCTATTGTGCACTTCACTGCAAGCTGCTGGGCGCATCGCCTACAGCTGAAGACCTACGAACAATACTGTGATGAGTTCCTCGGAGCATACTTCTGAGGCTCACCGGTACCTTTTGCACTATATGTTTTGTACCTGGTATGTGCCCAATGGATATCGCAGTATATTGCAGAGCAGCGTTACACTTGTTAAGGCATGAACAATATGATCCTGTCTACGCGATATTGAAGCTCATGTTACTGATAAAACACTTAACATCCTGGAAGTCAGATGAATTGCAGAATGAGACATTAAAAGCACTACAAGGCACAAATACAGCATATTCCCAAGCAGCAGAACCAGGATCAGATTGCACAATATTGTCCTATTCGAGGTACTATTCATCTATTAACAGGTCACAGTCCACATCCCAAACACGTGCATCGAGGGGGGGAACTGCTGTAACACACCAATCTGTGAAAGTGACAAGGAAGGTTCAAAAAATGGTTCAAATGGCTCTGAGGACTATGGGACTTAACATCTATGGTCATCAGTCCCCTAGAACTTAGAACTACTTAAACCTAACTAAGCTAAGGACACCACACAACACCCAGTCATCACGAGGCAGAGAAAATCTCTGACCCCGCCGGGAATCGAACCCGGGAACTCGGGCGCGGAAAGCGAGAACGCTACCACACGACCACGAGCTGCGGACAAGGAAGGTTCCACTGATCATTTAATTTTCAGTTGTTCCCGGTTCCAGGTGGAGAGAGGATGCAGTCAGTTAGGCTGTGACATGTAAGCAATTATAGCTGACCAGAGCATATGGAATACAGTTAATATCATTGAACTTAGAGTATCTAAATGACTACTGCTCACCTTCCAGTACATAAGATTAACAGAACGCTATGAATATTTAAAATAGCGTCAAAATATCACAAGAAGTGCTTCCTTCATTATTCCGAACGATCGGCAATAATTAAGAGAAACTTATATTAAAAATATTTTTAAAATGTAATGGCGACTCAAACGGTTACGCGTAGCCTCGAGGATTGCCAAGGTACGCGCCTACTGGTGTAGGCAATGTTGAATATTGTAACAGTAACAAGTCTGGCAAGGAAATAGTTTTAACTAGCCTGCAAACCACGATTTCTTTCAGGTCTGCCAGTAACAGGCCTAACAATATAAGCTGCAAGTTACTTACGTAGAACTTGAATTAAATTCCGTTTATTTCTTGTTGTTTTTATTTGTTTATATTTCCAGTGTGATTTTCTATGTCTGCATTGATATTTTCAACTGTTGCTGCTAACGTGATTTAAACTACATAACTTAAAACACTGTACGTCACCGTCAGTGTTGAGTATACACGATCTGTTTAGAGCCTCCAGATAACAGGTCTAAAATTCATGGCAATGAACTGTATTTAAACTGAAAATGCTCCCCTTGAACCATGAGCTGTGCCGTTGGTGGGGAGGCTTGCGTGCCACAGCAATACAGATAGCCGTACCGTAGGTGCACCCACAATGGAGGGGTACCAGTTGAGAGGCCAGACAAGTATGTCGTTCCTGAAGAAGGGCAGCAGCCCTTTCAGTAGTTGCAGGGCAACTGCCTGGATGACTGACTGATCTGGCCATGTAACATCAACCAAAATGGCCTTCCTGTGCTGGTACTACGAACGGCTGAAAGCAAGGGAGCACTACAGCCGTCATTCTTCCCGAGGGAATGCAGCTTTATTGTATGGTTAAATGATGATGGCGTCCTCTTGGGTAAACTATTCCCGAGGAAAAACAGGTCCCTATTCGGATCTACAGGCGGGGACTACTCAGGAGGACGCCGTTATCTGGAGAAAGAAAACTGGCTTTTACGGATCGGAGCGTGGAATGTCAGATCCGTTAATCGGGCACGTAGGTCACAAAATTTAAAAGGAAAATGAATAGGTCACAGTTAGATGTAGTGGGAATTAGTTAAGTTCGGTGGCGGGAGGGACAAGACTTCTGGTCAGGTGAATACAGGATTATAAATACAAAATCAAATAGGGGTAATGAATAAAAAATAGGAACGCGGATAAGTTACTATGAACAGCATAGTGACCACATTATTGTAGCGAAGATAGACACGAATTTCACGCCTACCACAGTAGTACAAGTTTATATGCCAACTAGCTCTGAAGATGACGAAGAGGTTGAAGAAATGTACGATGCGACAAAAGAAATTATTCAGGTAGTTAAGGAAGACGAAAATTTAATAGCTATGGGGGGCTGGAATTCGATAGTAGGAAAAGGGAGAGACAGAAAAGTACTAGGAATGAGAGACCAAGACGCCTAGTAGAATTTTGCACAGACCATAACTTAATCACAGCTAACACTTGGTTTAAGAATTGTGAAAGAAGGTTGTATACGTGAAAGAGGCCTAGAGACACTGGAAGCATTCAGATAAATTATATAATGGTTAGATAGGGATTTAGGAATCAGGTGTTAAATTGTAAGACATTTCCAGAGGCAGATGTGGACTCTAAACACAATTTCTTGGTTATGAACTGCAGAATAAAATTGAAGAAGCTGAAAAAAGGTAGTAATTTAAGGAGATGGACCTGGATAAACTGAAAGAATCAGAAGTTGTAGAGAGCTACAGAGAGAGCATTAGGAAACGAATGACAAGCACTGGGGAGAGAAATAAAGTAGAAGAAGAATGGGTAGCGTTGAGAGGTGAAATAGTGAAGGCAGCACAGGATCAAGTAGGGAAAAAGGCGAGGGCTATTAGAAGAAATCCTTGGGCAACAGAAGAGATATAAAATTTAATTGATGAACGGAGAAAATATAAACATGCAGTAAATGAAGCAGGCGAAAAGGAATACAAACGTCTCAAAAATGAGATCGACAGGAAATGCAATGGCTAAGCAGGGAATGGCTAGAGTACAAATGCAAGGACGTAGAGGCACTTTTCACTAGGGGTAAGATAGGTACTGCCTGCTAGAAAATCAAAGAGACCTTTGGAGAAAAGAGAAGCATTTGTATGTACATCAAAAGCTCAGATGAAAAAGCAATCCTAAACAAAGAAGAGAAAGCAGAAAGATGGAAGGAGTATACAGAGGGTCTATACAATGGGGATATACTTGAGGGCAATATTATGGAAATTGAACAGGACGTAGATGAAGATGAAATGGGAGATATGATACTGCGTGAAGAATTTAAATACTCACTATGGATAAAATTCATTCAAATACCTGTTCATTCTACCAAGTGTGTTTCTTTGTCTTTTTAATCTGCGCTATTTCTTCCTGAACCAGTACCAATGGTAGTTGTGTTTTCGAACCTCTACTGGTCTAGTTAGTTTTTACAATTCGTTTCATAGTTCTTTTAGTTTCTCAGTGTCGAATCGGGACACAACTATTGTTTCGCTCTTTTTGTTCAGAGTACGAATCAGAATTTATGACTGAAATTTAGTATTCAAATGGCTCTGAGCACTATGGGACTCAACTGCTGAGGTCATTAGTCCCCTAGAACTTAGAACTAGTTAAACCTAACTAACCTAAGGACATCACAAACATCCATGCCCGAGGCAGGATTCGAACCTGCGACCGTAGCGGTCTTGCGGTTCCAGACTGCAGCGCCTTTAACCGCACGGCCACTTCGGCCGGCGAAATTTAGTATTGATGTCTACATTTATCCTATTTTTGACACAAACATTCATTAATTATGGACAATGTCTCCGAGATTAAGAAGTATAGTTTGTTTGAAAGCCTCCTAACGTTGTGCTGGGTTATCACCATGTTTGCTTCCTTAGCTGGTGCCATAAATAATGGATGTTAGTTGAAGACAATGGGCCTCTGTTTTCCAGATATGATGGTTTTCTATCTGAGAGGTTGTGCCTAATACCTTCTCACACTTCGTTTCCCTTCTAAAGTGTGCATTAAAATCACCCAGGAAAGTCTTCGCGTGGTGCTTCAGAATCTTCGCCATTCTGATAACCACCGTATCCCAGAATATATCTGTGTTCTCAAATACCTTCTGATATTTATCTTTTGTTCGCACAGACATTAATAAAATAATAAGCTTTGTTTGCACAGTGCAGCTTTAGAAAATAATTTGTCATTGTGGGTTCAAATTCAGACACCTCAGGATTTTTTTCTGACAACAAAGCATGTACCGAGAATTTGGATGTTCAGCTCTTTCTTTCGGGCTTTGCTTTTAAAGAAAGGATATCAGTTTGATTAAAAATTCTTCATCTGTAAAGGGAGTGTTTTGCAGCCGAAAGACGTATTTTGTGATAAAAAACAATGACTACTCCCATAATTAGTGATTCTTAAGCCACGAAATCTTCAAGCTGTAAAATTACGCAGCAAGTACTGATTCGCAAATGGAGTGACCTAAAGTGGGCAAACGTTATCTTCTTGTTCATAACTTCCAAATGTGCAGCGAGGATGTCGCCTCAGTTTTGTAAGCATTGACCTTATAAATAAAGAATCAGTAAACTATCGGAACGAATATATAAATCCTGAATAGCATCTATATGTAACATCGTAGTACTGTGCAAGACGAATCCGTACGATGTGTAACAAACAGTAATCCTTGAAACGGCATTCGTCGACTTACTTCTCTGAATGTGGAATCTTATAGCTCTCAAAGAAAATATGCTTATTACTAACGTTTTGCGTTACCAGATTTCAATTTTAGCCTTCTTATACGCCAGTATATTGATGGGTCGTGAAGCGAGTCCACAGTGTTTAATAAGATGGCGGCCGTGCACCGTGGCATAATATTATGCATTTTCCACAAAGATTGGCTGGGTCAAGAGGAATTAATTTCTGAAGGAGTACATTGTTACTAAACATAGGCAAAGGATTCATAACCCCACATGGATATTCAAAGCAACTAGTTATGTAGTCAATCTCGTGCCAAGTATTCGCAATTTACATTCGCAGTTGACAATTTCGGAAACGAGCAAAAACTATTTGATAATTCAGGAGAAGGTGACAACTTATAATTAACAGCACGACGAAGTGAACAGACAACATAATGCGCTAAAATTAACTTCCATCCTATTAAATACGGGCACCCTACAAGTTTACATTTCACTGTGTGCAATCACACTAATAGCAGAATAATCGTGAGCAAACAATTCCAAATAACCTAACCACTTTAACTAAACTGAACTACAGGAAGTAATTGAACTGGCCTTACACAATTCGTTATTCATTGTAGAAACTTCACAACAGCGCAGATCGCCAACAGGAAAAAGTAATCTTCTCTCAGAATACGGACCCACGTATATCCTACAGGGACCAGAATAGAACATATTAACTAGGCTAGACTCGTAGTTTTCATGCTGCAAAGACTTCCTAACGGTGACGAAACAAACTGACCCTCAAAGGTGTGGAATCACTGCAGTGAACATGCAGATTGATTGTTCACAGTACTTTATCGATTAATCGAAACTGATCAAACCATACACTGTTGTTTCCAAAGCGTTGCACTACATTGTTTACGACCAAATTACTGAACACTTGCGCGAATTCAGATTAGTTGACAAATATAAATTCGGATTCCGCAAACACACAGCACAGTTACTGCATTAATCAAGGTAACTAATGACACCGAATATGCCATGTACAACCGTGAGACCACAATATTGACTCTACTAGGCTTCACCAAAGCTTCTAATACTGTAAACTCCGACTACTGCTCAGAAAAATGCTGCAGCTAAATTTCTCAGATAGCAGATAGTGCCCTGAAAGCTACTTGAAAAACAGACAGCCAAGTGATGTCCCTGGGAATGAAAAATCGACCTGGAAACATGTTGTTTCAGTTGTGCAACAGGGGTAAGTCTTAGGTCCACTTTTATATTCCTTGTATGTCAATGATACTTCATCAGTTCTGACTTACTGTAAATATCATTTCTACGCCGACGACGTTCAGCTCTACCAAGGTGCCAGACTGTTACAAATACTGGTATTGTTCAGATAAATGATGATGGTCTTCAGTGATAACGTTGGTGAAAAATCTGTTGCCCAAACTAAATGCAAAGAGGTCACTAATGTTCTCAGAATCCCCTGAGAAATTAATAAGTTCAGAATTCTACGATCAGTTGCCTCTCATTTAACTTGACGGATCTCCGTACCATATCAGAACGCAATGTTGAAGTCAGGCGTTATTTTGGGAGAGCATTTAATTGTGCAGAGAATAGTTTCGCCATATACCGGAAGACTTCCGCGTTACTCTATGCCTTCAAAAAGTTTCGCTTAATTTTCACAGGATGTGAAACGACAACTCGAGCAGTCAACCGTTCTACTGTGCCGTCACTATTGTGATGTGATTCAACATGATACAACTAGTGAAAACACGAGACGAATAGAGCTAATCGTGAATACTTGTGCGTGTTAAATCTGTAACATTCATCGATATGACCATGTCATTGCTTCATAAGCTTGGTTAAGGTGGTAGCCGCAAGCCAAGTTACGGGACTACCAAACGCCGTGTCTGCTTCATGGGCTCCTCAGGGCGCAAATATCCCAGTACAGAGCTTTTGTGGAATCGTAATAGAAACACAGGTGTCACCTATCTAGTATCCTAGCCGTGCTTATTCATAAAACGAAAACATTCGGCATCTCCTTCACTATCGCTGCAATCCGTTTCTGGAGCAAGATGCCCTGAACTCTTCACACAATTCGGTGCCCTGCTAGTTTTAAGGAAAATCTGAAGAAATTCCTCCTGTCATTTTCAAATCGCTCCAGCAAAATCAACTTATATGGCCAAATTCTCCTCCGTCAAAAAATAATCCAAATGCTCCTATCTTATCCCAGTTATTCTACATCCTCTTTGCCTTTTTCTATGAGTAACGCCACCTCCTGTTCCCCTATATCCTTTTTAACGGTGTGTTGTCAGATTCATCTTTTCACCCCGCGTCCAGCCATTTCTTCATGCCCCTTGCTGCTAGAATTCATAATTGAAAACCAACCGTGCCAAGTGCAAACTTAGTATAACAGCACAGCAGCACTCCGTCTTCAGGCCACAATTAGCCCATCAGGAACATCCGACCGCCGTATCATCCTCAGGTGAGGAAGCGGATAGGAGGGGCGTGTGGTCAGCACACCGCTCTCCCGGTCGTTATGATGGTTTTCTTTGACCGGAGCCGCTACTATTCGGTCGAGTAGCTCCTCAATTGGCATCACGAGGCTGAGTGCACCCCGAAAAATGGTAACAGCGCATGGCGGCTGGATGGTCACCCATCCAAGTGCCGGCCCCGCCCGACAGCGCTTAACTTCGGTGATCTCACGGGAACCGGTGTATACACTGTGGCAAGGCCGTTGCCAAACTTAGTATAACATGCTTACTAAATATATGCCATGTAAAATACGTACAACGCCTGGTTATATGTAAGAGAGGGCCAGTCTAATTAAATAAATAAATAAAAATAAAGTAATGCAAAGACAGATACTGCGATATATTAACAGCAAAATATAATGGAAAGTGTTGAATGAACAGGCAACTTCACAATGCTATTTCTAGACTTTTATTTTTGTGTGGACCTTAAGTCAATTGTTTCATCTTACTGCCTTGTGTTAGTAGCTTTATGTGCAAAGTCGCCAAGACAGTCGTAGAATTGGGTGTGCGTTCTTGAGACACTGCCAGTCAACAGCTACCTGCAACAACCATTTGAAGCTGCTTACGGGAATAGGGCCTCGGTCTTCTTCTATAGCCGTTAACTTGCCCCCTCCCCCCCACCACCACCCACCCTGGTTGTCACAATACTTTCCTATAGCAGAAAACTGACGAAGCTTTGATGCTGCAGGATGCGTTCTAATGAACCGAACAATTTTATGAGCTTAGTTGTGCCGCGCTTCACTTCTGTAGAATGGTACATTCTAGACAAGTACCTTGAGAAAAAGACTACCGGAAGTTTAAATTTGTATTTCACTGCAACAAATTGCTATTTGAGAAATGCTTTTCTTCTTATTGCCGGTCTACATTTTACATCCTCTCAACTTCAGCCATCACCAGTTATTTCGCTCGCCTCATGCCGAAGTCATATACCACCTTTAGAGTCTCATTTCCAAAGCCGATTCGCTCAGAATCACCGGATATATGTGACTATCTTCATTTGTTTCGTATTCCTTCCCTTGCGACTGATAGTCTGCGGGACAGTGTCCGTTCACTTACATAATAAGATGAAACACCAGCAGCCGTCGTTTTGTTGCTATTTTATTATATTGCAGCCACTTTGGATGACTCAGCACGCCATCTTCAGGCCTTAACTAACGCTGAGGGTGTGAACTCCAATCGTATAGACTACCCCATCTCTGGCCAACATCTTTGAACTGGCAGAATGAAATTTTCACTCTGCAGCGGAGTGTGCGCTGATATAAAACTTCCTGGCAGATTAAAACTGTATGCCGGACCGAGACTCGAAATCGGGACCCTTGCCTTTCGCGGGCAAGTGTTCCACCAATTTTTTTTAAAATTTATTTTGTTCGTTGTTGATCGTTGGGTTTGGTCGTTGTGGACGTTACAATGACATCCGTTCAAGTTCGTTTGTTGATCCTACAACTCAGTTTTTTTATTACAGAGTCCAACCGGCTCTCTGACCGAACACGCTGAGCTACCGAGCCGGCTGAAGTTTTTTCGACTTGAGACCATTTCAACTACCCTAGCACGACTCACGCCCCGTCCTCACAGCCTTACTTCTGCCAGTACCTCGTCTCCCACTTTCCAAACTTTACAGAAGCTCTCCTGCGAACCAGGAGGACGGAGCGTGAGTCGTGCCTGGGTAGCTCAGCTGGTAGAGCACTTGTCCGTGAAAAGCAAAGGTTCCGATTTCGAGTGTCGGTCCGGCACACAGTTTTCATCTGCCAGGAAGTTTCATCTTTGAACTGGTTTCCATAGAAAGCTGTAAAAGCGATGTATTGTCTGCAGCCATCAACTATCAACTCCCCGTTCAGTTACAGAACCGCGACCGTAGCAGTCCCGCGGTTCCAGACTGTAGCGCCTGGAACCGCTCGGCCACGTTTGACTTTCGCTGACGTTCATCCTACTACCTTATTTCAAGACACTCTTTAGCACAGTAGGGCAATACAGCTCCCGATGTGTAGTCGGCGGCGGGGCCTTGGACTTTGGCTGGGCAGAGCGCTCCGGGCTCGGCGTGTGTTTGTGTGGTGTCACCGCCAGACAGCACACTTGCTAGGTGGCAGCCTTTAAATCGGCCGCGGTCCGTTAGTATACGTCGGACCCGCGTGTCGCCACTATCAGTGATTGCAGACCGAGCGCCGCCACACGGCAGGTCTAGATAGTCTTCCTAGCACTCGCCTCAGTTGTACAGCCGACTTTGCTAGCGATGGTTCACTGACAAAATACGCTCTCATTTGCCGAGACGATAGTTAGCCTAGCCTTCAGCTACGTCATTTGCTACGACCTAGCAAGGCGCCATTACCAGTTACTATTGATGCTGTAATACATGTACCGTCAAGAGCGATGTTCACCATTTATGGATTAAAGTTAAGTATTCCGCACCTACGTCCTTTTTTGCTAGTCTCATTTCCTTGACGTGTTCCAGACCTCACGCCAGCCTGCGTGAGCTAAAGCGCGTTCCTTTCGGCTTCCTCTCATAGTGGGTTGGCTCTCTTGCCAATCCACAACAGTTTGACTTTCAAAAATGGTTCAAATGGCTCTGAACACTATGGGACTTAACTTCTGAGGTCATCAGTCCCCTAGAACTTAGAACTACTTAAACCTAACTAACCTAAGGACATCACACACATCAATGCCCGAGGCAGGATTCGAACCTGCGACCGTAGCAGTCCCGCGGTTCCAGACTGTAGCGTCTGGAACCGCTCGGCCACGTTTGACTTTCGCTGACGTTCATCCTACTACCTTATTTCAAGACACTCTTTAGCACTGTAGGGCAATACAGCTCCCGATGTGTAGTCGGCGGCGGGGCCTTGGACTTTGGCTGGGCAGAGCGCTCCGGGCTCGGCGTGTGTTCCCCGCCTGTCCCGCCCCCGGTCCCCACCCCCGCAGCGAGGCTGCTCCTAATTGGGGCGGCCTGCAGACAGAGGCCCGCATCTTGTCTTGAATTAGCGCGTCGCTGCCGCCGCCGTGTTCGTCGCCGCCGCCGTTGCAGCGGGCGCCTTTTTGAGCCGATGTCGGCGCCGGCGCCGGGCCTGGCTGGGACGCGTTTGATAACGCAAATACGTTAAGAATTGAATTAAAAGTTGTCCTTTGAGGCGCGCGCTGCGGTCTGGCCCGGGTCGGCTTTGATCCGGCGGGAGGCGGCGACGGCGGCGGCGGCGGCGGCGCACGGGGCTGTCTCGCTCGCCGGGGCCCGCGCGGGCACACTTAATGAAACGGCCGGCCGCCCTGCGCAGCGCTAAAAAGGCGCCTGCCGCCGAGCCCGCGCCGGCTCCTCGCCTCTGTGCCGAAAGTGTTTCTTCCTTCACTACATTCACTGCTACAGACCGCTCTCTAAATTACGTTTAGCCCCGGGCTGTGGAACAAAGAGGCAACTATTGCAGAAAAAGTTCCACGCAGGGAACACATCGAAGAGAAAACATCAAATATAGTCACCACTACATGAACAATATTTTTAGCAGAAGAGCACAATATATTAGGTTGGTACATAAGTTCTTAGCGTTTTACCGTAATTTTGATAAAGACAACGCATACACATAACATAGGCTTCATTCGTCAATAATATATTTTCCTTCGCTATTTACAACAGTCTGCCAACGCTGGGGTAGCTTTTCGATTCCGCAACTGAAGAAATCACATTCTTTTGAGCATAACAACTCGCTGAGTCACGTTCGGAGCGCATTTTCAAAAAAATGGCTCTGAGCACTATGGGACTCAACTGCTGAGGTCATTAGTCCCCTAGAACTTAGAACTAGTTAAACCTAACTAACCTAAGGACATCACAAACATCCATGCCCGAGGCAGGATTCGAACCTGCGACCGTAGCGCTCTTGCGGTTCCAGACTGCAGCGCCTTTAACCGCACGGCCACTTCGGCCGCATTTTCATCCGGAAAGAAATTTCATAAAGGTTGTTCCATGACATATACCACTTACTAAGACAGGAAGACACTTTTCAAATTCTTAACCAGTTGGCAGATGAGGTATCACGAAAAGTGTTAAAGGAATACCTGAGGGACATAAACTAACTTAAGAGTTTGCGACACGCCAAATACTGAATTTTGCGCCCTATTCCCATACCGCCCGTGCGAGGACAGGCCGACTTTGCTCATAGTCTGGAATCCGCCGCATACAGGACTAGGGGGAGTGGGGTGCGACATCACCGATACATGACAAAGCACCGGACTTAAATTAGAACTAGTTACTAGGACTTAGATTAGGAAATTAGCTATTTAGGAACCTGCAGCGAATAACATCTTTGGCCTGCCCAGTGTCAGGGGCACGCCCATCGTCATTAGTTCGATGGGCAAGGCTCTAAAAAGTGGGTTTATAAACCACTGACACAACTGTGACGCTGCAGGCAATAGTGTTTAGTTAAGCGTAGGCAACATAAATTTAATATTAATAATAATAAACAAATTAGTTTCCCATTGTTGTCTAGTTATATCTGTAGCTCACAAATTAATCAAATCTGTATCTAGTTGCAATTAATGTTCGGATAAAATTAGGGCCCACTAATCATTTAAGGAAGTGGGTTACGTTTGTATAATTATTATTATTATTACAATAAAGAATTTCTTTTTAAAACAAGGTTTTTCCATAGAGAGCGCGAAAGGTGAAAATCTCACGGTGTAACATCAGTGAATAACGTGGGTGCGGAATGACCGTCCAATCCAGCTCCTGTACAGTGTTTTTGCCAGTCTAGAAGTATGCGCGCTACGTTGTCGTGGAGTAGCATTACTTCGCGCAATTTCCCTGGTCGTTTTTCTTCGACTGCGTCTGCAAGGCGTCTCAGTTGTTGACAGTACACGTCAGCAGCTGTCACTGGTACACCTCGGAAAGGAATTCCTAGTACACTACACCGTCGCTGTTCCAGCAGACGTCTTTTGTGGAAGCACGCAGGTGGTTGTACCCAGACTTGCTGCTTTGCTTGGGCTCAACCATTCCCTTCTTTTCCGTATATTAGCAGAAGTACACCTTTTCTTCTCAATAGTAATGATACAGCATGTTATTCACGAACCAGTTCATAATGAGCAAACAGACGCATTTATGGCCACCCACTGATTTTTGTGATTTTCCCTTAGAGCATCCTGTAGCCATACACCCGATTTTTGAACCGGCACCATTTCATGCAAATGTAGCACGATGGTGGAATGATTACAGCTCATCACGTTTGCCAGTTCTCCAGAACAGTGACGTGATTCACTGTGAATTAATGGGTTTTAAACAATCTACTTCAAACATCGAAGGTCTTTCTGAACGTGAAGAGTCACTACTGTCAATACGATCTCCCTTAAAATAAGAAAATAACATTCTGCGTGTCCTGTCCAACGACATTATCCCTCTATTTTGCGCAAATATTTCTGGCTGCTTCCACTCCTGTCACCTCCCTACTGAAATCAAAGTGTTTAATACGTCGGAAATGTTCCGATTTCTTCATTTCACACTCCACATTCCAGTGTCCACAGATCCACTCACTATCTCCAAATGACAAAATGACGATACGTAAAGAGTTACTGAGACGTGCGCGGCTCGCGTTCGTGCTGTTTACTGGTTGCGGTGCCGTCGTCTCCCTTTTTTTTTTTTTTTTTTTTTTTTTTTTTTTTTTTTTTTCCGGCCGCGGTGTTCTAGCGGTGTTCTAGCCGTTCTAGGCGCGCAGTCCGGAACCGCGTGACTGCTACGGTCGCAGGTTCGAATCCTGCCTCGGGCATGGATGTGTGTGATGTCCTTAGGTTAGTTAGGTTCAAGTAGTTCTAAGTTCTCGGGGACTGATGACCACAGATGTTAAGTCCCATAGTGCTCAGAGCCTTTTTTATTTGATTTACTGGCATCACTAAGTTGCTGGTTTGCTTGCCCGTGAGTGGCAGCAGCAGCGCTTATCGCTGTCGTACTGTCTCTGGAGCGACCGCTAGTATTTCCGGGTCGTGGTCTGTCGGCAGTTGAGTCGGGACGCAGCGCCAGTGGGTTCCGGACAGCCAGTACTCGCCGACCGCTTGCGACCCACATGCACTGTCCGACGGAAGGAGACTGGAGCGGAACGACCGTTGGTTGATCGTTCAGTCGGTCGTCCCATCGGTCTACGTGTATTTGGTCTTTTGGCCATTTCTGGCCCTCGTCAGCTGGTCATCTTGCCGGACATGGGTCGATTCCTTCCTTGTGCAGAGATGTCGGGTGGCCCATGGGCAAGTGTCCCTCTGCACGGTTGGGTCCGAGCCACTGTGTCCGGGTCGTCGTGTCTCCGAGTTCCTAACGGACGTCAAGGAGTCAGGATGGAGCTGCAGTGAAGTCCGGACAGCCAAAACTCGCCCGACAGTTGCCGACACACGTGACTTGAGTGGGGACGACGTTGGCTGGTTGTTTCCATGTATGTCGTCTCATCGGACGACGTGTATTTGGTCGCCGACCACTTAGGGGTTCTCTGTGTGTCTCGACTTGTGATTCGTCCTTGTTGTTCCACAGTGATTGCTTTTAGGATTGTTCGAGTTCCTGTGGAAGTGTTTTCGTGCAACTGTGTCTAGCTTGTGTGATTTAGACTGAGCAGTTATGTTAATGCTGCCTGCGCACTGGAGCTGTCAGTCGGTCGGTTGGGACAGAGTCCGGCACGGCGCGTAGTTCGGCAGCCTTTGATGTTGTTCATATTTTTGAGTGGTTATTGCGCCTTGGTTGTATTTAGACGCCAATATTTGAAGACGTAGTGCTGCTGGTATCTTCGTCCTCGCTGACATTTTCCGTTGTCGTGCCATTGGTCGGGCGGAAGGAAATTCATTAGGTGGCAGGTCGGTCCTTCAGCCGTGCCTGGGTCGGGTTTCCATCCAGTTATTTAATCTTACTTTTGGCTGCCTGTCTCACCTAACTTTACGTTAGAGTTACCGCCTCAGGCCGACCTTTGGAACACTTCTGAGCACCACTGTTCTGTTGGTTTTAGATGGTGGTTTTCTTTTAGTCTGATGTACTGTGCGAGGCCTTCAGCCGTCTATTAGTTTAGTTTGTTTTACTTTTAAAATAAGGCCTTTAGGTGACTTAAACTAAGCTTTGAAGACTGATTTGCTTCAAACTATTCTAAAAAAGAGATTTCGCTCCATTTGAAATCTTTGTTATTCAGGCCTTAAGCCTTGAGTTGTTCAATATTCAGTATGTGGCCTCCAGCCGAGATTTTACGTGAAATGTTTTTAAGGCCTTCGGTCGTCTTAAATTAAAACTTTGAAGATTCTTGTTTAAACTAATTTTGTTTAAAAAGGGAAAGAGGAATTTTGCTCTATTGGAAAGGTGTTAAGCCTTGAGTTGTTCTATGTTCAGTATGTTGCCTTTAGTCGAGCTTTCAAGTGAAATATTTTTAAGTAAGGCCTTCAGTCGCATGTATTCCTGAAAGCAATTTTAATAGTTTGTGTTCGGTCTCTCATCCGTATTGTTTTCAGTCCTTTTAAGGGCATGTGCGAACTCAAGTGTTTTTAGGAAAATAAAGTTCGTGTGTTTTGTGCAACTGACAGTGACTGATTTGTGCCCCTTTCCACAACCCTAACCTGATCCCCTCTGTCCTGCGAAACCAGATTTCAGCAACAGTGAACTACAAATAAAAAATGACTCTAGATAAACTCATAGTAACAGGAATACCAACATGCAAAACAAAAACGCTACGAACTTACGCAACAATCTAATATTTACACTGATGAGGCAAAAAATCATGGTCATGTGTTTAATAACTTGTTTGTCCGTCTTTGGAACAAAATAAATCAATGATTCTGCGTGTCAGGGATCCGACAGTTTGTTGGTAGGTTTTCAGAGGTACGTGACATTAGACGTCTACGCACAGGTCATGTAACACGCGGAAATAACGCGCCGCTCATTTGAACACGTATCGATAGCGGCCGATTTCGACCAAGATGGGTTCCATATGATTTACATCAGGTGAATTTGGTCACCGAGACTTCAATGTGACTTCACTATCATGCTCCTGAAACCACTGTAGGAAGATGATATCACCGTCGGCGAAGGCATCATGCATGAAGGGGTGGTTCGCAGCTGTCGCCGTATCATCCATTACTACCACTGGTTCCTTAAAAGAGCAGGAGAATGTCTCCCATAGCATAACACTGCTCCCACCAACTTGCGTCCGTGGCGCGCTGCACGTTTGGAGCCGCAGTTCAACACGATGACGGCGTTTGTGGAGACGACGATCGACCTAATGTAGAAAAAAATGTGACTCACCCGAGGAGCTGACGTGTTTCCATTACTCTGTGGTCAAATCCCTATGGTCCCGTGCACATAGCGATCGTAATTGACAATGTCGTTTGGTCAACATGTGAACACATAGGGCTTGTCTGTTCAGGAACTCCATGTTCGACAATACACCACATATCACCATCTATCCTACTTTACAGAGCAGACGAGCCCCTGCCTGATCTATACGTTCTGTGAACAGTCGTGGACGCTCAATCGCTTAGCACATAATGGTAGTTTCACTGTCCTACCTCTTTCCATAGACGCTCACGACAGTAGCACGAGAAAAAATGGTTCAAATGGCTCTGAGCACTATGGGACTCAACTGCTGTGGTCATCAGTCCCCTAGAACTTAGAACTAATTAAACCTAACTAACCTAAGGACAGCACACACATCCATGCCCGAGGCAGGATTCGAACCTGCGACCGTAGCAGCAGCGCGGCTCCGGACTGGAGCTCCTAGAACCGCACGACCACGGCGGCCGGATAGCACGAGAAAATTCAAGTAACTTCGCCGTTCTCGAGATACTCGTTCAAGGGCTCTGTGTAATAATATTCTGCAATTTGTCATAGTCGGTTATCTCAATGGGTTTCCTCATTTGCTCCCCATATCTTCTGTATTGTGATATACTGTTCATGACTGCTCCGTTTACCGTCTTCCGTTAGTGTGTCATGTGACCAGAACGTCACCATGCGGCATCCAGCGTCGTGAGGGCAGTGCTCGTAATGTGTTGGCTTGTTAATGTATACAGGGTGAGTCACCTAACGTTACCGCTGGATATATTTCGTAAACCACATCAAATACTGACGAATCGATTCCACAGACCGAACGTGAGGAGAGGGGCTAGTGTAATTGGTTAATACAAACCATACAAAAATGCACGGAAGTACGTTTTTTAACACAAATCTACGTTTTTTTAAATGGAACCCCGTTAGTTTTGTTAGCACATCTGAACATATAAACAAATATGTAATCAGTGCTGTTTGTTGCATTGTAAAATGTTAATTACAAGCCGGCCGGTGTGGCCGTGCGGTTCTAGGCGCGTCAGTCTGGAGCCGCGTGACCGCTACGGTCGCAGGTTCGAATCCTGCCTCGGGCATGGATGTGTGTGATGTCATTAGGTTAGCTAGGTTTAAGTAGTTCTACGTTCTAGGGGACAGATGACCTGAGCAGTTAAGTCCCATAGTGCTCAGAGCCATTTTTGTTAATTACATCCGGAGATATTGTAACCTAAAGTTGACGCTTGAGTACCACTCCTCCGCTGTTCGATCGTGTGTATCGGAGAGCACCGGATTACGTAGGGATCCAAAGGGAACGGTGATGGACCTTAGGTACAGAAGAGACTGGAACAGCACATTACGTCCACATGCTAACACCTTTTTATTGGTCTTTTTCACTGACGCACATGTACATTACCATGAGAGGTGAGGTACACGTACACACGTGGTTTCCGTTTTCAATTACGGAGTGGAATAGAGTGTGTCCCGACATGTCAGGCCAATAGATGTTCAATGTGGTGGCCATCATTTGCTGCACACAATTGCAATCTCTGGCGTAATGGATGTCGTACACGCCGCAGTACATCTGGTGTAATGTCGCCGAAGGCTGCCACAATACGTTGTTTCATATCCTCTGGGGTTGTAGGCACATCACGGTACACATTCTACTTTAACGTACCCCACAGAAACAAGTCCAGAGGTGTAAGATCAGGAGAACGGGCTGACCAATTTATGCGTCCTCCACGTCCTATGAAACGCCAGTCGAACTTGTACCTCACCCCTCATGGTAATGTACATGTGCGTCAGTGAAAAAGACCAATAAAAATGTGTTAGCATGTGGACGTAATGTGTAATGTGCTGTTCCAGTCTCTTCTGTACCTAAGGTCCATCACCGTTCCCTTTGGATCCCTACGTAATTCGGTGCTCTCCGATACACACGATCGAACAGCGGAGGAGTGGTACTCAAGCGTCAACTTTCGGTTACAATATCTCCGGATGTAATTAACATTTTACATTGCAACAAACGGCAATGATTACGTATTTGTTTATATGTTCAGATGTGCTAACAAAACTAACGGGGTTCCATTTAAGAAAACGCAGGTTTGTGATAAAAAACATACTTCCGTGCATTTTTTATGGTTTGTATTAACCAATTACACTAGCCCCTCTCCTCACGTTCGGTCTGTGGAATCGAATCGTCAGTATTTGATGTGGTTTACGAAATATATCCAGCGGTAGTGTTAGGTGACTCACCCTGTATATGAGGGTGTCCTCAAAATAATGCCTCCGAACTTCCTATACCAAAACTCTTAAATCTTTTTAAATACAACAAACTTTATTAACACCCATCGCTTCATTCTTCATGCTACGTATTTATTTCTCAATATAGCCACCCTGGCGACGAACACATTTCTACCAGCGAGAGACCAGTTTGTTAATGCCGTCACTGTACTAATTGTTAATGTACTGACAACCTCATCTCTCCTTGTATAGCTTACTCACCATCAAACTGAAGTCCTCGCAGGTGTTCTTTAGGCTCTGGAAACAGATGAAAATCGAAGGGGGCTAGGTCTGGTCTGTATGGACGATGATCGACAACAGTGAACCCAAGGGTGGTTGAAAACTCGATTACAGCGCCTTCTTTCTCACGCACCGAGATAGTTACGTTACACACCGTCATGTTACATGCTAAAATTCAGAGCCCTCTAGGAGCAGAGGGTTTCAACATGCATCAGGCAAGCGAATAAGTGGACTGATTAATATGCATGATTTACCTTATAACACCTATTTTCGACCTATTTTGTATCTGTATAAATATTTCTGCGTCATTTTGTAGTATTGCTTATGTAGAGAGTTTTATCTGTAGTGGAAATCCTTTGACTATGTATACATATTTCAGTTATACGAACTTTTTGGTGTTGTTGAAATTGTGGTTATGGATTTAAATAACTACTGGAATGATTGTTATACAGTGCACTGTAAATGACTTGGTCCGTAGTTAGGGAGCGTAGGGATGAATGTAAAAGATGTGGGGGAGCCCCACAGCTACGGAAGTAGCCTGACGGAGTGGAAAACGTGTGGTTGGTGGGCAAGTGCAACTCGTTCTTTGTGATGGGTAAGGAGTCTGAGCAGAGCAGTGCTGTCGTTAAAATCTCGCTAACAGTATAGGATTATTGTGGCTCGTATTCTTGGAATTTTGAGGCCAGAGGAACTTAATAGCAGTATTTATGGTCCTCCGATACCGCGTTTGGTGATACATTCATCATGGTATGGTTTTTGACCCTATAAAAACATAATTTCGACGCCAAGACGATCTGCAACAGGGCGAGGCCAATAGTACTGCCATGACTGCATCACCGCCATGTTAACAGCCACTGAAAATTATGCCACCAGTATCTAGCCTTCCAAAAAAATTGTTTGTATTTGACACTCTGTAAATGGACCAGGTATCTGTGAAATTTGGTTGATTTTAATAATAATCGTGTTGTTGCTGAAAACTCTGTCTTACATCCGTGATTATCCCAAATCACAAACATGGACGGGAATCCTGTCCTAGTGACCTTAATTCTGAGTGTCCTAATTTAATATGAAAAAACTTACTCGGCAGCTGTAAAAGTAGTTGTGATTGCTTTCTAATGTGTAGAGTTATAGTGTTTAAAGTTCAGTTTTGCTGCTTGAGAAGTTCTTCACTTACAGTGCATTTTTAAATCAATCATCAGAAATTTTGTTAAATAATTTTCCTTACTTTAAATGCTGCCTGAAAATAATAAAATTGATCGGAAGTGAAAAGGATTATTAATTGTTGCTTTTATGCACTTTGATCAGAATTACAAAGTTTTATCAGTATCCATTTCATGAGAAAGCATTTGAACTTGAATTTAATGTTGTGTCGGCATTTGGACAGCTAACTATATTTTGTATATTTTGAATAGGTAAAAAGACTGCTTCCCAAAGCTCATTTGTTATTTAAAGTGTTATAATTTGTTGCGCTCTACCTAATTAATAATTATTGATGCGAATACTTACCAATTCTCGTACATACTTGTGTAGTTTTGTTGATGAACATGGTTCTCCAAGCCATGAAATTTTAAGGGACCTCATGTACTAGGCTAGTTAGTTAATGAAGCAACGGAAGTGCTCCTTCAGAGCCAATGTAGTTAGATTTTCATTCAATGTAATTGCTTCAAACCGAGTTGAAGCTATTCTAATCCAAGTTGGTTAATTCACAGGCATAGAGACACTGTACTAGAGTATGATCATTAACAGATCCAGTGATTTAAATCAGAGTCATTTCATGCTCTTCCCTGTTTGGTATCCTTACTAGTTTCATATGTGTTGGTGATTGATTCTATAAACTGCTGCATCTAGTTCATTTAAGGTATGAGTTGTTGAGAGGCCTATGTTACTGTTTGCCCTCTCACTGGCTATTGTTTGTCTGACTTCCAAGTTAGTAGTACATTTATCTCCATGTT